>NW_005353349.1:453537-458239 GCF_000412655.1 Myotis brandtii
AAAACATGCCCCAAACCATAACACTGCCCCCACCAGCTTGAAGGGTTGTACTCATGCATGTGGGGTGCATGCTTTCATGTTGTTTCCACCAAATTCTCACTCTGGCATCTGCATGATGCAACTGGAAACATGAATCATCGGACCACATGACTTTTTTCCAACGCTTGACTGTCCAATCCTTGTGTTCCTGTGTGAATTGGAGACATTTTATCTTGGTAACTGCAGACAGCAAAGGTGTTCAAACAGACCTTCGGCTGTTTTGCTGATACTTGCACCATGGCTCCGAGCACCAACAATCATCCCATGTTTAAAGGCTGTTAAATCGTGTTGTTTACCCATATCTTCAGAAAAAAATCCCTTCGACTGTTGTGGTAAACAACCTGCTTCCCTATTTATAATGGTCTGGCCCTCTAGCAACTTCAGCACAAAATTATAGCTAATTTTCCTATAAGAGTCATGTGGTCATAATAATCTGGCCACTCAGTGTATATATAGATATCCTATATATTAAAAGGCTAATATGCAAATCGATCAAACAGCAAAAAGACCAGTCACTATGATGTGCACTGACCACCAGGGGGCAGACACTAAACGCAGGAGCTGCCCCAAGACTTCAGGGCCCAGGCCAGGCAAGGCAGGTGCCAGCAGGACCCCCTGATTGCCCCAACCCCCTGGTTGCCCTGCAGAGGGAGGTGACCAGTGGCAGTGGGAGATGGGGCCAGCGAGTGGGCAACACTAAACCAGCCAAGGCGGTTTCCAGTGGGGGCCTCCTGATTGCCCCGCTGGTCACCCCACTGATCAGCCTGATCACCAGCCAGTCCTAGGGACCCTACCCATGCATGAATTTTGTGCACCGGGCCTCTAGTGTGTGTGTGTGTGTGTGTGTGTGTGTGTGTGTGTGTGTGTGTGTGTATGTGTGTGTGTGTGTAATGAAAGGCAGTATATGTCACCCAAAGAGTGACTATTAGCTGTAGAGCTGTAGAGTTGAACCTGAAGATTGACATATATGGTCATATCTGAACTGTTAAAAATTCAAGCAGCACCGTGGGCGATAGGTTGTAAGGTGACAAGATTTTAAAAAAAACACAAACACAAAAATAAAAACTGGAAATCTAGGTGGAGATATAATGGTAGCCTGGATGAAAGTAATGGTAATGGGGGAAAGTGGACAAGATAGATAAAAAAGGTATTAGGATATATAAATGGAGAGGGTTTGGTGAATAGATATGAGGATGGTGAAGAAAAATAATATGTGGCTCCCTGATTTCTGGATGGGGTGGCTTATTAGATGATGGAAATAGTAAAGAGATTGAAAACAGCAGGAGAAGCAAGTTTCATGGGTTTGGCTTTGGGCATAATGCTTTGGAGATACTATGAGATATCTGAGTGGGAATGTCCAGATAGCAATGGCTTATATTGCTAGACCTTGCTGAAGATTACTGGGATACTGTGACTAATGAGACAGTAAAAAGTTAACATTTTTTTCTTGTTCCAATTTTTTATCAAGATCACAGCTTGGGTCTTTTACCATGTACAAACCAGAGGCTAAAGGACTTTGCAGCTTCACAGCTGGACTCTATGGCTTTTCCTCTCTGCAGCAGAGACCCATAGAGCATCTGGAGTAACTACTGAGAACTCCATGTATGACATCCCCTAATTAAGATCACCATCAAGTTAGGGATTGCTGGAAGCAGAAAAGAGGTAAAGTGCATTTAGGATCAAACTGAAACCAACACCAGTTCTAGTAGGGATGCTGATTGAAGTGGTAGCATTTGCCATGCTCAGCTTTCATTTTCCTTTGGAAAACTACATTTTGCAGGAAAACATTGTCAGTTGTCTTTTTACCTTGCATGTTCAGATGAAACAGATTTACATAATAAATTCACTAATTTATTTGATCAACTTTTATTGAGTGCCTATTATTTAAGGTTCACTTTGTTTTAATTTGGGGAATCAGAGATGAATAATATTTGGTACTAAAACAAGACATGGCCCTGCCTCCCCAGGGACACAAAATAGTTGTTTTTCTTCATTATTATTGTGATAGCTATTATGGATATCATTAATTTAAAAGATAATGGTTATATGTTGTGTGTGGATTTGATGAAGAAAACCTTGATCTTCCTCATCCCCAGAGAAGAGACATACACTGCTGGGCTAAATTATCCTCTCTTCCATTCCCTTCAGCAAGGAACAAATGTAGGGTAATGCAAGAGTTCCTCTGGACTATACTTAAGGTCATAGGTGGGGGGGGGGCCAGTTTTTATGCTGATTTTCAGACTCTCACTCTGACTATTTTGATTTATTAAGTCTGAGGTATAAAAAATGACAATTTTTATTTTTACAAGCACAAAATTCTGAAGAACATGCTTTGTTGGGTGCACTTTGAGAAACATGGTTACATGTTGAACACAACCGGGTTGTAAAGTCTGGCTGGTTAGAATGTCAGTTTCAACTTTGTTATTGGCAGTGTGACCATGGATAGGTTTTTATAAACACTATTTGAGCCTTGGATTATTCTCCCAGAAAAATGACTCTATGAGACATTTTTGTAAAACGAAATGAAATTTTGTATGCCAAACAATTACTCTTTAATTTTTTTTTATTGATTGATTTTAGAAAGAGAGAGGAAGAGGAAGAGAGAAAGAGTGAGACAGAGACAGAGAGGGAATGAGAGAGATAAACTTTGATTTGTTGTTCCACTTATTTCTGCATTCATTGATTGATTCTTGTATGTGCTCTGACTGGGGATCAAACCCACAACCTTGGTGCATCAGGAAGATGCTCTAACCAACTGAGTTACCTGGCCAGGGTCAATAATTACTATTTTATTGATGCTTGTTTTTAGATTTACTTCCTTCTTTTTTTATGCTTCAATTAGCACTCTGTATTGTACTTCTAATCTAGCATTTACCCTTTCTTTGATGGCAATTCCTTTTGTATCCACTTTCTTTCTCATTGAATTCTGAAACACTCAATACAAGGATTTGCCTTCGCTTCATTTCTATGTCCTCAGAACGTCCACAGAGCAGGCATGCACCAAGGTTCTTTCCTAGCAAGTAATCCTTATACCCTGGTACTTCCTTTACTTTTTGATCTTGTACCAAAATGATCATGAGGTTGTTTACAAGAGTCACATATCTTACAACTCACTCATTCTCCTTTCTCTTTTTATAGAACAACATATTTGGCACACAATGGTTTTACACATTCTTTAATTCCCCAGTCAGGAGGAAGTGCCCAATTTAAATCAAGGAATGATAGAACTAAAAGCTTGTTTTGACAGTTTATATGCACTCATGTATTTGTTGGCCAAAGAATGATTTGGTGATTTGGGTTATAGCCTGTAAGCTGTCAAATGCATTTACTATATCTAATTATGTTTGTTACTTCAGAAAATACTTATTGAGCTCACATTGTATGGCAGACACTGTGTTGGGTGGTAGGGATATACAATGAACAAAACAGTCTTTATGGGTTAGTAATGATAGCAAACCAATATATAGATAATTTTAACACAACGTGGTTCATATTATGAAAGTGCAGAATATTTTGTGACCTACTGTAAAGGGAGAGGGAAAGTTTCCAGAAGATTATATCCACGATGAAATCTGAAAGAGTACAGAGTGACAAGGCAAAGAAAAAATGTGCCCCAGGGAGGAGCAATAGGATGTGTGTAAAACTAGGATGATGTGTTCTTCAGTCTTACAATAAGCAAGTGGGCAGTCTGATTGTGAGAGAAGAGGCTGGAGCAATAAATGTGGAACCTTGTCATGGAGAAACTATTTTTTTTGCTCAGGTTAAGGCATTAGCTTTGTCATGAATATTAAAGGAAACCATTAGAAAGTTTTAAGTACAGCCCAGCAGGTGTGGCTCAGTGGTTGAACATTGATCCATGCACCAAGAGGTTGCTGCTTAGATTCTTGGTCAGGGCACATACTTGGGTTGTGGGTACATCCCCATTGGGGGGTATGCAGGAGGCTACCAATAGAAGTTTCTTTCTCGTTGATGTTTCTATCTCTCTTTTCCTCTCTCTAAAAAATCAATAAAAACGTATCTAAAAAGATACTCAATATAATTAGTTAAGAAAAAAATTCTAAGTACAGATGTGACATTATTATAGTTGTAATTCTAAGTCCATGTTTTTTGCCCACCATAAATTTTGCCTTTAACTGAAGTTTTTTTCTAAATATTTATTAGATGCATTAATAGATTTTCCTATGAAATGTGAGCTTCACTTTTATAATCACTTATGAGTTATATATCTAATAAGAGCTGGTTACACTTAATAATTGAACATAATAAGAGTTATTTCAAAAGAGAGAACTTTTATGTATGTCTTTTTTAAGTAGCATGTTGTATTTAAGATCACATTAGAAAATATCTAGTATACATGGCTTCTAACTGGTATTACCTTACACAGACTCCCTTAATTGTTCAATTTTATTGTTCAGAATAAATTGGATTATACTGTAGTAAGAACCCCCAACTCTCAGTGACTTTAAAGAAAGCAACATAGTATCCAATGTACAAGTGCACTATGGATGATCGGCAGTGGAATGTGCGTTGCTGACTCTAGTCCCTGGGACATTCAGGTTAATGGGGAGGCTGACTTCTTGAAAGTTGCCAGACAGTGAAACAGAAGGAAGGGGAAACACTAGAGCAGTGGTCGGCAAACTCATTAGTCAACAGAGCCAAATAT
>NW_005353349.1:458412-464950 GCF_000412655.1 Myotis brandtii
GCCCTAGAGAATCCTACAGTGCAGCCCAAACAAACTGTGCAGATTTGTTCTCACTCAAATACAAGGAAGAATTCAAGCCTATCCCTGAAGAGGAAGAGAACAAAAACATCTGACAAACACCATTGATTATGATCACACCAATGAAATAATCATGCCACCTAAAAGAAAAGATAAAATGTCATACTACCACCAAATCCAGGAATGCCCAACATCCTGGAGAAGAGTTTACTATCTAGGAGCTCAATGGTGGTTCATGGTGGGAGAAACAAAATAGGTGGCTTTGGTCATCTTAGGTTCATGACACTAAGAAGCCTCAACTTCCTAAAGAATGCAATGTTTCTCCCTAGTCGGTTTGGCTCAGTGGATACAGTATAAGCCAGCAGATTCTGGTGAAGGGCATGTACCTTGGTTGCAGGCACAATCCCTGGCCCTGGTTGGGCTGTTTGTGGGAGGCAACCAATCCCTGTGTCTCTCTTATATCAATGTTTCTCTTTCTCTCTCTCTCTCTCTCTCTCTCTCTCTCTCTTCCTATCCCTTCTACTTTCTCCAAAAATCAATGGAAAAATATGCTCAGGTGAGGATTAACAACTACAAAAGAGTCCCAGGTTTCTCTATCATGCCCATATTCTCTTCCCCTTGGCACACAACTCCAGGGTTTTTGCCAAATTAAAGCCTAGTCTATCTGCCTATCTCAAGGGTATGCTTTTTGGAGTATCATAGCTACTTTTCCTTCCTATATCCCCAATTTTTACATATATGTATAATCAGAAACTTCAATCCCTATAAAAGAACAGGGCAAAAAAATAATACTATGCTGAGTGAAGCAAAAATCTTTATTTCTTTTGGCTCCAGCATTTTCTGATGAAATTAAACAGCACAGCAGTAGCATTCACCAGACCCTCATCTCCTTTGTCATGGCCAATGCAGTGCAGTCCTGGGATTTATAACATACAGACAAAGCTGCAGCCTTGTGATGACTGTCTGCTCTCGCAGGCACCAATTCTTTTAGCCAGCAAAACTGAAGAATACCTGGAGGTGGTGTAATGGGAAAGTTACAGGAACCTAGAGAAGTGGATCTAAATCCTGGCTCTGCCACTTACTAGTTGTGGACACTTGACAAAATTAACCTCTAGAGGCTCAGTTTCATAAAATGTCAACTGAAAATAATAAGATGCCCACACCACGAGGTTGTTGTGATAAGGTAATGTTACATGCAAAATATATAGAAAACGCCTGGCTGCTATTATCAGTGGTATCATCACACTTTACAAGCAGCCAGAGAGTGTTGTTTTATGATTTATAGTCTATTCATCTGTGAACTCTGGGTAAAAATAGAATTCTTCCTGTAAAACCACATTTCTTGGTCTCCTACGGAAGCCACATGTGTCATCACTGACAATCCTGTGTAGAGATGTGGGTGTTTGTTGCCCCCTGAACTTCATTCCAGTAAAATCCCTTTCTAGCTCATGCTGCAAAGGTCAGCATCTCAAAGATATGAAACCAAAAATGGCAAAATAACAACAAAAAACTGTATAGTAATTTTTCATTTTTTGAAGGTCCAAAGAGTCAGGGAACCAATTTTCAATGAGCATATACCTTCGTTTTGCCCCTATTAGAATTCCAGAAATGCAGATATCATTTTCATCTGGACTTAGAAGCAGGTCAAGTATGTGGTTAGTGCAAGATCAGGATTTGAATAAATGCTTTATTGAGTCATCTAGCCCCATGATGGGTACATGGCTAACCTTAACTAGGTGGTAACATTGCATTTCGTGAGCTTCAGACTCCTTTAACTGCAAAACAAAGGGGTGAGTCTCAAGGTGTGTAAACTCAAGTGCTTTGAGTGGTCTATTAATATTAAAACAAGTGCATAAAGGCACCTGATATAATTCAGGAAGGAGTGGTGGGGACTGTGGCTAATTAAAGAGGTGCCCCCAAAGGTTTTATATAGGACTATTTTTTAACATTAAACATATCCAATAAAACCCATCCCCTGGAGAATGAACTCTCATCCTGCAGGCTGCTTGTTTGTAACCCCTTGGAGTAATAATTCAAGTCCTTTCCTACATTGATGCTGCCTGTCCACAGCTTGGCTGCTGCCAGCCCTGTTAATTTGTATTTTTTTTTTATGAGATGCTTATAATGCTTTGCATGTAATTTCAGATAACTTTGTCACCTCATTTATCAAGGATGCCTGTCTTATCAGTAACTGATTTTGAATTCTAGATAATACTATTTACATCCAATCCCGGACATTAGGTTAAATGGCTGAACTGTTGCTTATTCACTTACATTCCAGACATAAGGTATCACTAGATCCAGAAATGAATTATCCCTGGTGGGGTCTCTTTGACACATGGCTCTAGGAACTCATCATTTAGATGTCAGTCATTCCCTCCTCCTGGCTTCGATGTCTCACAGGTTTCCTGACAACAATTAGGGAGACTAAAATTACTCATAATCACAATCACACCTGCTTTCCTTATTGGCTCACAGGCAATTTACTTCTCTCAGCTTTTCTGTCACATAGCAGACCCTGGGTGTTACTTTTGCAAACTTCAATTACAGACATTCAATCTGACAGCTTCCCTGAAGTCATTATTCTGCCCCCTATTTTCTGATATCTATCTCAAATGTTTGGGTAAAAGTGTGAATATATATATATATTTTTTTCAACCATCCAGATGTTTAGAAATATCCGGATGTCTATTTAGACATGCTTCTGGGTGATGGTTGTGACCATAAGTTTTGAGGTTATGTAGAACCAAATTTTTCTACTACCCGCCTCCCTTTATGCATCCCAAACTCATCAACATATCTGCTCATAGGAAGGTTCATCTACACCTGAGTCACCCTTCAGCCTCTCACTAGACATGGCAGAAGGTTTGAAATTTCAGGCTTCTTTCCTCTTCCCCACCATTTTCTGGAACAGGACTGGAATCGCTTTGACATTTATTTTCCCACTGATATGACGCATTCTGCCAGTTCTCTTAGAAGGCAAAAACAGCTTCTGTCAGTATTATTGGAAACAACAATTTTCTTTTTCTGTTACAACAATAACAACTATCACCAACAATTCATGAGTATCTGGAATGTGTTAGACACTTAGCCAGTGGCTATAGATATTTTATGATATTTATTCATAAAGAAATTAAAATGTTGGTTTTTGGTTCCCATTTTGCAGATTAAAAAACAAAACAAACAACAACAACAACAACAAAACACTAACTGGCTTCAGCGCTCAGTTTCCTAAGATGGCACATAAATGACACATATGGAATTCTAATGCACTTTTTTTTGATTCCAAGTAAGAATATTAACAACAGTAGCTGTATGTGTTACTTTGCTAAGTTCAAGCCTTCAGCACACACTAGTCCATTTAACTCTTGCACCACTCATGTGCTACATATGGCTCTCCCCACTGTGTTGATGAGCTAAATATTATTCACCTATTTTAATTTTAGTTTCTTCCAAGACTGTATCTCTGTAAGTTTTTCTCAATTTTCATTTATTTTTTTTAATTCCCCCAATTAAACACTGATTTTGTTAATGTCTCAATACAATTTGTATTAATGGTGGGATTCTTAATGCATGCAACATATTGCTTGGTTTTAACCAGATGGGTTAAAGAAATTAAACCTCTTGGTGTTATTTATTTATACTTCAAATCTTTCCCTATTTAGCATTCCCATAAAACTGTACTTTTTGTGTAAGAGTGTCTCCTCTTCAAGGCTTTCACTTTTCACATCTTCACAAAACAAGTGTGATAGAAAGAACAGGCTGTTGGGTAACTGAATGCTAGCTCATCTCCTGCAAATTAGCTGTGTGATCTCAGAAAATTAACCTAGACTTTCTGACTTTTAATTTGCTCACTTACAGCATGGGCATACAGCACCTTCACACACACACACACACATACACACACACACACACATACACGCGCACACACACACACAATGACTATAAAGATTCAAGTAGGTTAGAGAGTGAAAACACCTGTCCACACACACGATGACTGTAAAGATTCAAGTAGGTTAGAGAGTGAAAACACCTGTCTTATGGCAGTTGTTCAGTAGATGCTACTTCTCATCCTAGGTAACATCCCTGTGCCTTCAGTCTGTGTCCAGAGAACATCTAGCACATTGTCAAAATGTCTCTTGTCATGCAGTCTCCATCCAAACATGAATAGCTTGGTAAAGTGTCTGACACAGTATCTGGAATTCAATCTGTTTTAGCTCCTCCCTTATTTCCTCTATTTTTTCTAATTTCTGTAACCTGTACATGATGCTTGAGACATAGAAAGTGTCCCTAGAACTTGACTAAGTAATTGAAATAAATGAACCTGGGAGTTGTGCCCTAGGTGTGTTTAATCCTCAACAATAATTCGCTAAGACGGTATTAGCTCCATTTTAATAATGAAAAAACTAAGGCCAGAGGTTAATGAAAGCCTCCAGGCCACACAGCTAATGATTTCCAGAGGCACGGGTTTAATCCTGGTTTTCTTGTCATATTCAAAGTCTCCTGATATTCGTAATTATCTCTTTCTTCATCATAAACATACCCCAACTAAATCTATATTTAAAATGTGATACTTTATCATAAACTTTTGTATTAATCTAAAATTTAAGAAATATTGCATTAAATATCATTTATCTTGATTACCTAGTTTTTAGGCTACCCTTAAATTTGGCATCTGGTGAATAATATACTCAATTCACCCTATTTCCAACCCTTTATACACTTTATCATGTTAATTGTCAAGTATCATGTCTTCAGGTACTGTTTTATTTATTTACTCATGCATTCATTCATTCATTCATTCAGAAAACTGCATACAAATGCATGTCTCTATATGATCTGGGCTGTTGATGTTCTTGTAACCTGGTTATAAATAAGTCCTTGCTGTTATGGAGCCTGGGGCAGGTTCAGAAGCCCACACTCGAATATTAATGAGTGGGAAATGGATGATTTTATGATTCCTGACCTTTCTGCTTTAATCCATTAGGAAGTATAGATTGGTTAGTAGTTAGCACAACTGGGCAAAAGCTGTGTAAGTGGAAAATTGATCCTGGTAAGTGCATGCATAGTGGTTCCACCATTAATGCTTCCTATTTTAGCATTTTGAACTTTTGCTCACAGATACCTTAAATTCATGCCCCAGTGTGCAAAGCAGAAGGTCCAGGAGACTTGGTGTGAGCTGAGAGAGATGTCATTTTTGTGCATGCTAATTAAAAGGATAAATTAAAGAATGCATAAAAACCAGAAGATCAGTACCAGGTTCTAGGAAGAAGCCCCAGGTGTCTCCTCACCCAGGTCAACTGGCCTTTCTCATCACCGAGAAATTTTTGCAGATATTTGCCACTATTAGTACAAGATCCATTTTTCTTGGCTGCATAGACCTACCCAGGGCTAGCTGCTTCTACTTTACTGTTGAGAGCAACTCAGGCAGAAGGAACACACTGTGATCTGTGGCAAGGGCTAGGGAGACCGGAGCTCTTGACCCACTTCTGACTCATTCACTGTCTGGGCTTCCATTCCCCATTTGAAAAGTTAGAAGGCTGAATTGGGTGATCTTTAAGGACCAACACTAGAACTCTATGATGCCTTTGAGTTCCCATTCTAGCCCATACATACCTCTGGGTATGCCTTTGCACCAGATAAAAGTAGCAAATACATTTTATATAAAGTACTGAATCCAATCAATTATAATTCTGTGTTGAGGGATTTCTAAAACTGCTTCTGACCCCAGAAGGAAAAGTTCTATAGTGTCCCCAGGGAATGGAGTGGGGTTGAGGACTAGGTCAGAGTGGCTTCCTGAATGTACTATAATTGCCTTCCTTGCACTGGATTGGGTGCTCATTGAAGTAGTAATTCTGTTCTTTCATTTTTGTACTCCTGGCATCTAGCTCAGGGCCTTGAAAATAACAGATGTTCAATAAATGTTGAAGGATTGGGAAGAATGAAAGAACATCACTTATGTATCTCTAAGGCTCTAAGTATCTAGAAGATAGAGGGTGCTTGTCTTAATATCTGCCTTCCCTCTTCCCAGTACAACCCTTAGCTTGCTGCAGTTCTCAATAACAGGAGGGTGAATGTTTGGGTGAAAGGATAATCCCATAGCATAAAGAAAATAAAGAAACTCCAAAGCCAAAGAATAGATGTTCTTCTCAAGTGCGCACGGGACATTTTCATAGATAGAACACATATTGGGTCACAAGCAAAGTCCAAATTCAAGAAGATTGAAATCATATCAAGCATCTTCTCAGACCACAATGGCATAATATTATAAATAAACTGCAATCAAAACAATAAAAAAAATCAAACACTTGGAAGCTGAATAGCATGCTATTAAACAATGATTGGTTTAAGAAGAAATTAAAAACATCCTGGAAATGAATGACAATGAAAATACAACAATCCAAAATCTATGGGATACAATGAAAGCTGTCCTGAGAGGGAAGTTTATAGCTCTACAGGCCTACCTCAAAAAAAAAAAAAAACAACACACACACACACACACAAAAAAAAAAAATGGTAA
>NW_005353349.1:466579-468225 GCF_000412655.1 Myotis brandtii
ACTATGCTCAATTAATATTTGACAAAGGAGGCAAGAACAAACAATTGAGTCAAGACAGTCTCTTCAATACATGGTGTTTGGGAAAATTGGACAGATACATGCAAAAAAAATGAAACTAGACCACCTACTTACACCATACACAAAAATAAACTCAAAATGGATAAAGGACTTAAACATAAGATGGGGAACCATAAAAATACTAGAGGAATCCACAGACAGCAAAATCTCAGACATATGCTGAAGCAATTTCTGCACAGATACAGCTCCTAGGGCAATGGTGACTAATGAGAAAATAAACAAATGAGACTACATCAAAATAAAAAGATTTTGCACAACAACAACAAAAAACATCAACAAACAAGAAAGCCCACTGCATGGGAGAACATATTTGCCAATGTTATCATTGATAAGGGTTTAATCTCCAACATTTATAGGGAACTCATACAACTTAACAAAAGGAAGATAAACAACCCAATCAAACAATAAGCAAGGAACCTACCGGGGTAAGTGGGAGAGATCAACCAAATGACTTGTATGCATGCAAATAAGCCTAACCAACGGACACAGACAACAGGGGTGTGAGGGCATGAGTGGGGAGGTGGGGGCCAATGGGGTGATAAGTACATACATGTAATACCTTAATCAATAAAGAAAAAAATAATAAAAATTTAAAAAAAAAAACTAAGCTAAAAAAAGAATATAAAAAGGGGTGATGTCATGGTTTCTGAAGTCAAAGTGCATGTGTTCAAATCCAAGGCCTATTGTTTAAGTGTTATCCTTGGGCAGGTGCCTTCACTTTACTAAGCCACCATTTGCTAATCTATAAGATGGAAACAATAACAGTACCTAAATCACTGGTGATATAAATACTGAATAAGGTGGGAGTTCATAGTCGAGGTCCTGGCATATATCAAGTACTATGTATATTCATTACTGAAGCAGGCATTGGTCCTATTTCTAAGGTACATCTACACAATGGAATACTATGATGCTGTAAAAAGAAGGATTTTAGAGTCTAATATGTGCAGTGTGGAAAGAGGGGTTAAGGTCAGCCTGGATCATTAAGAAATAATGATAATAAAAATAAATTAAGGTATATATAGTAGGCACTATATACAAGGTACTGTTCTAGCCACTTAGTCATGTTCATGTATAGGTCTACACCTATACTCTCTCTATATATACATTATATCTATTATCTATATCTACAGCACAAAATAAATATGCATTAGAAGGTAATTATTGTCTCTATTTTTCACATGAGGAAGCTGAGGGTCAGAGGAGCTAAGCAGAACATCTAAAACATATTCTTAGGAAAAGGGAAAAATGACAGTCAGAAAAATTGTATCTATGATTCATCTCTTGCTTCCCTGTCCTCTATATCCTTCTCCAGAGTAATAACTTCTACTTATTAAATGTCAGGTCTGTGTTAACCTCTTTATACATATGATATTACTGAATGATAATGAGGTCACAATGAAGGAGCTGGGATTTGTCCTTTCTCATTTTAAAAATGAGAGAGTAGAGATTCCAGGAACATGTGTAGGAGGGATTGCAAAACAGGACTCCAAATTGAGGCATTCTTTGTTATACCATGCTCCCCTTTCATAATTTGAAAATATATATGTGTGTATTAATTTGTATAT
>NW_005353349.1:469140-480119 GCF_000412655.1 Myotis brandtii
GGTTAACCGCCATCTTTCTTGGCAGTTAATTTGCATATCACCCTGATTAGCCAATGGGAAGCATAGCAAAGGTACGGTCAATTACCATGTTTGTCTATTATTAGATTAGATTAGTTATGCCTTGACTATGAAAAGATATTACATACTATGCTGCAGCCAAGAATATTCATGTCTTGATAGTATTTTTGAGGAAATGAAGGCTATTTTTGACTTGATAAGTATAAATTGAACTGACAACCCATATTCAATTCACATCTATAAAATCTCTTCTATATCTCAGGCACTGAGAGGCACTGTGAAGGACATGCATGAAACAGGCATTGGTCCTATTTCTAAGGTACATCTACACAATGGAATACTATGCTGCTGTAAAAAGAAGGATTTTAGAGTCTAATATGTGCAGTGTGGAAAGAGGGGTTAAGGTCAGCCTGGATCATTAAGAAATAATGATAATAAAAATAAATTAAGGTATATATAGTAGGCACTATATACAAGGTACTGTTCTAGCCACTTAGTCATGTTCATGTATAGGTCTACACCTATACTCTCTCTATATATACATTATATCTATTATCTATATCTACAGCACAAAATAAATATGCATTAGAAGGTAATTATTGTCTCTATTTTTCACATGAGGAAGCTGAGGGTCAGAGGAGCTAAGCAGAACATCTAAAACATATTCTTAGGAAAAGGGAAAAATGACAGTCAGAAAAATTGTATCTATGATTCATCTCTTGCTTCCCTGTCCTCTATATCCTTCTCCAGAGTAATAACTTCTACTTATTAAATGTCAGGTCTGTGTTAACCTCTTTATACATATGATATTACTGAATGATAATGAGGTCACAATGAAGGAGCTGGGATTTGTCCTTTCTCATTTTAAAAATGAGAGAGTAGAGATTCCAGGAACATGTGTAGGAGGGATTGCAAAACAGGACTCCAAATTGAGGCATTCTTTGTTATACCATGCTCCCCTTTCATAATTTGAAAATATATATGTGTGTATTAATTTGTATATTGGGAGCTAACGGCGCAGGCGCAGGCGCACGCTCACAGGCACACCCACACAGTTGTGGGCACACGCTGATATGACTTGCTTGAGAGTTCTAACGGTTCTTTGGGGTTCAGATCCACGATCACATTTGTTTCTCACAGCAGCCACTAGGTCAGTGATGGCGAACCTTTTGAGCTCGGCGTGTCAGCATTTTGCAAAACCCTAACTTAACTCTGGTGCCGTGTCACATATAGAAATTTTTTGATATTTGCAACCATAGTAAAACAAAGACTTATATTTTTGATATTTATTTTATATATTTAAATGCCATTTAACAAAGAAAAATCAACCAAAAAATGAGTTCACGTGTCCCCTCTGACACGCATGTCATAAGTTCGCCATCACTGGTATAGATGATAAAACAGGTTCAGAGAAGTTAAAAAAAAAGCCAACTGAAGGCCACATAGTAGGTAGGTGGCTGAGCAGGGATACATGTGTTGGCCTAAGACTTCAGAGCTTTCAGACTTAAGTAGATGAGAACAGGGACTGGGCTCACTGCTGAGGTATATTCTTCTTTGAATGTAGCGTCAGAGCATTAAAACCTTGAGAGAAGTCTTGGTTTGTTCTATCCTTAACTCCTTCAGGCCTGGATATAACTGGAGTGTATGAGTTTGAGCTTACAGTTACATCGCTTGAGTGCCTGCTTTAAATTTTCTTTCCTAATTTCTGAGGTCCACATTAGCATGAAGCTAGAGGAATTTCCCAGTTTTCTACTAGTCCTGTCAGCCTAGCCTGACAGAGTAAACCCACATTTCTGAGAATGACAGACAATCCTTTCTGTTTGTCTTGTGTAAGGCCCTGTCATTTTCTCTGCTTAGGAAGACCTGCTCAATGTATTGACAGCCCCAGTCAGGAAAATCCACTATAGTGTGGACAAGGCCAAAGTATTCAGGCAACACTTTCTGCCTGGAGATAAGGCCAGGGCCTCACCTGGTGAGAGTGGAGGTGATGAGGAGTAAGAGAACTATGTGTACTTGACCCTTCTGTCTAGAAACAATGAGTATGAAATTGGGAGCCAAGCAGACTGGGCTGGGATCAAATCCTTTTTCCATATGTTTCTAATTAGATTAATTTATACAAGATACTTAAAAATTTTACAATAGCCAAAATTTGGAAGCAGCCCAAGTGTCCATCAGTAGATGAGTGAATAAAAAAGCTGTGGTACATTTACACAATGGAATACTACTCAGCTGTAAAAAACAAACAAACAGAAATCTTACCTTTTGTGACAGCATGGATGGACCTGGAGAGGATTATACTAAGTGAAATAAGCCAGTCAGAGAAAGACAAATACCATATGATCTCACTAATATGTGGAATCTAATGAACAAAATAAACTAATAGAAATAGATGCATAAAACAAACTGAGACAGCTGTCAGAGGGGAGTGGGGTTGGGGGCTGGGTAAAAAAGTTGAAGGGAGTAAGCACACAAGGAGGGAAAAAAAAGACACAGAGAACAGTATGGTGATTTCCAAAGGGGAAGGGTGGGGAAGAGGGAAAATGGGGGATAAATGGTGGTGGAAAGAGACTTGACTTTGAATAGTGAGTGCATGATGTGTTATAGAGTTGTACACTTAAAATCTGTATGGTTTAATTAACCAAAGTCACCTCAATAGATTCAATTAAAAAAAAACATTTTTGAGCTTTAGTTTCCTAAACTATAAAATTATCATAAAATTGAGCATTATTATGGGGCTTAAATAAAATACTGTATAGAAAGTACCTAACATATTTATGGTCACAAAATAGGTGGTAAAATGTGATAGATACAATGCTTATCATCTTCATTATAATCATCCTTAGTATTAATAACACAGGGTAGGAGCCATAAGTCTTATAGGCCCCTTCAGAATATCAGGATCTACCACGGTTGGATAATTAGGACAAAGACTTGCAGGTTGCAGAAAAGATCCTCTTTCTCAAGTTCAAATATTTGCTCATCCTGGAGGCAGAGGAGAGCTTGCTTTAGAGATTAACATGAGATCCAATTTTAAACTTCCCATGTTGGAACTGGGGATTCTAAATAATGACCTAGAGATTTGAATATCAACATTCCCCAGAGAGGAAGTAGCCAAATGGCATTCTCTATTGCTTTCAGCAAATCCAATTAGCTGAAAGCTCAATTTACAATGAATCATGGGAGGAACTTGTGAAAGGAACACTGGATAAAGAGAGCTATGATCTAGTAAAAATAACATCCATAATTAATATTTACTCTCTATGCAGTTTAAAGCACATTTCATAGTACTTGATCTTTACAACAACCTCATGAGCACATATTATCATTTTCCCAGAACCCAGTCTCACTTAGTCCTGCTGACTATGCCTTAACTGTATCTGGGCTCCAGCTCTTCCTTTCCATAACCATAAATACGGTCCTAGACTGGGTCTCATCACCTCTTACCTGATTTCAACAGCCTCCTCATTGGTCTTTTTTAGTTTAACACCCTGCATTTCATTTCCTACCCTTATGACAGAAGGCTCTTTCTAAGTCATAAACATGATCAGTTCACTCACTTGTATAAAACCTGTTAAATTCTCTGCCCCAAATTACCATGGTTTTTCTTCCTCCCTTCCTCCTTTTTTTTTTTCATTTCAGTGTTCTCTGTTGGGAAAATTCTGTTTCATAAGTCTCATGTACCTAGATAGTATTATGGTAAATGAAATAAGCCAGTCAAAGAAATACAAATACTATAATTTCACTTATATGTGGAGTCGAATGAACAAAATAAACTAACAAACAAACAAAAGAGAAACAGACTCATAGACACAGAGAATGGATGGATAGCTGTCAGAGGGGAGGGTTGTTTGGGAGGTGGGTGAAAAAGTGAAGGAATTAAACAGTACAAATTGGTAGTAGCAGAAGAGCCACAGAGATGTAGATTACAGCATAGGGAATATAGATAATAGTATAGTGATGAGTACTTTTGTGGTCAGGTGGGTACTTGAAGCAGAGGGACCACTCTGTAAAGTACTTGATTTTCTAACCCTTTTGCTGTACGTCTGAAGCTAATATAAAGTAATATTAAATATAAAGTATAATTGAAAAATGATTTTTAAGCCCAGCTGGTATTGGCTCAGTGGTTGATCATGGACCTATGAACCAGGAGGTCATGGTTTGATTCCTGGTCAGGATATATGCCCAGGTTGTGAAGGAGGCAGCTGATCAATTATTTTCTCTCATCATTGGTGTTTCTATATCTTTCCCTCTCCTTTCCTCTCTGAAATCAGCAAAAATATATTTAAAAAATAAAAAAAGAAAAGCAGCAATGAGCACAGCTGCTTCAATTGAGGTGAAGAACCCAGAAAGCTCTTGTTTGCCTCCCACTCTGTTTCATTGCCTACTCCCCAATCCAAGGAACCTACATAACACAATTTGACATGTCACTGGCCTGTAGAATAAAGTTCAAAGTCCTTATCTGATTAAATAATCCACATTTAACCATCAGGCTCTCAGTGAGAAATTAACGCAAATTACCAAGGCAATGAGACAGGTAGGCCTCCAGTGGCATAGAGCTGATGTAACACCTTTGAGGTGTGGGGAGAGGGGAGGTCAAATGGAGAATGGCCAACACACCTACCTACCAACCTTTTCTTTGGTCAAATGGAACTTTTTGCAGTTATCTGAATGAAATATGCATGCTGACACTTTAGAACCTTTGCAATAGTTGTTTTTCCAACCCAATGCCACACATATCATGTCCTGGGTGTAAATTCTCTTATTTACCTGCCCTTCCTTCAGGCTATTTGTTTTATCTTTTAACATGCTTTTTATTCCACTTTATGCTTAATTATATCACTACTGAATTTTCATGCCTGAATTTTATGAACAGGAAGCATGTCTTATTCATCTTTTGATCACCATCACAGCAGTTAGCACACAATAGGTGCTCCATCAATATTTGTTGAACTAAAGGTGAGGTTTTATTTCAATAATAAACAAAAGTACATAAAGTGTACAAACACTGGCTAGTGGCCTGAGTCTCTAATGTGTAGAAAATGCTTATTTGTTTTACAAAAGAATTTGATTGACAAGAACTGAATTAACAAATGACCCTTCTCAAAACAAAGCTATTGCATTACAAGAGGTGAGCCATTTTCTCACCAATAAAATAAAATGACTAAATTTTGGGCTGTGAACTAATTTTGGAATCTTCATGGAAAAATATGATGTGTACGAAGGGGGAAAGAGAATAAACAAGAAATATATGGGCAGGATACAGGGCTTTCTGGTAACTGTATGCTGTGCCCTCAGTAATCTGAGCTTTTGACCAAGAAAAATCAATGCATGGAAGCTGAGAGCTGATATAAGAGTGATCACCATAGAAACAGGATAGCTCCCTGGATAGGTCAAGACTTGACTGCATCAAAATCAGTATATTATCATAGCATAAGAAAGAATATAGAAAACCAAAGTGAAGGGGACTCCTTACCATGGGAAGTCTGAAGAGAAAGCAAATTGACAGACCAGTGCCACAACCCCCTAAGGAAGAGACACTGAACCCTGAAAGCATGAACATTCCAGTTGCTAAACAGAGAAATTTCAATAGACCTTAGCTCCAATAAAACATCCTTGTGACGACATTCATTTCTCTATTGTTAATACTTTCCTTTTTCTTTTTCTTTATTATTTTTTTCTTACTGTTTCTGATCAAAAATGGGACCTGGAGTGGAACTCATCCCACATTTGCCTTAGGAATTCCCTTTGGAGTTCACTACCCCTGCCCCCCACCTGCCTGGTGGCTGGAGCCTGCTGCCCCTGTGGCACTCAGCAAGCCATAAAGGCTGGGAGATAATGTCCCCTCCAAACCCACATTCAGCAGACCTCAACCAGTGACTCATAGAAGGTGGTGTATAGATACCCCAAATCCCAAGTCCCCCTTTGATGAGATAGCACTCAGAAACATCTTCTACTGACTGCCTACATTTTCCTAGCAGGATTAATTCCAGTCACACACAGTGGTCTCTGCCTGGAGGATGTACCCCTTATAGGCTGCTTGCCCTTTTCTTATTTCCTCATTCCCCCATGGGTATTTCCTGCTATCATCTCCCAAATAAAATGCTTGAACCTGGATCTTATTTTCAGGGATTGTTTCTGGGGGACTCAAACTAAGAGAGTGACCATATGTGTGAGCTACATTTTCTTTACTGAAAATGCTATATAAAGGCAAGTTGTGAAGAGTATATAAGATAATACATGAAAAATGCTTAGCACAGGGCCTGACACATTTGAATGCTGTAGACATGTTAGCTACAATCTGCATTGTGATTCAGAGTTCAGTGTGTGCTGGATATGCTAGATACCTTGTCAATGCTGAGGAGAGAAAGGCAAAAGGTGAATAAGATGATACTCATCTCTGTCCTCACAGAACTTACAGTCTCATGGAAAGATGTAAGTTAACTATTATGCCACATGATAAGAGGTATGTCATAAGCATATATGTAGCCACATGATAAGGAGAGAAATGTGTTGTGCTACAGGAGCACATACTAGAATTTAGCATGGTATTGGGGGCCTCAGAGAATACATCATAGAGTGTTGAAGTTTAAAGATTGATAGGAGTTGGCCAAAATGGTGTGTGTGTGTGTGTGTGTGTGTGTAGGTTTGGAGAGGCAGTATTGTAGGTGGAGAAAATCATATGTGAAAAGATATGTATGATAGAAACATGGAGAGTGGTAGAAAGAAGGCAAGGACAAAGATTGTTCATAAGTGCCTTTAAGGAACAGAAGAGCCCTAACCGGTTTGGCTCAGTGGATAGAGTGTTGGCCTGCGGACTAAAAGGTCCCAGGTTCAATTCCGGTCAAGGGCATGTACCTTGGTTGTGGGCGTATCCCCAGTAGGAGGTGTGCAGAAGGCAGCTGATCAATGTTTCTCTCTCATCGATGTTTCAAACTCTCTATCCCTCTCCCTTCTCTCTGTAAAAAATCAATAAAATATTTTTTTTTTAAAAAAAGGAACAGAAGAAAGTTTGCTCTAATCTAATGCCATATGCAACAAAGGACCACTACTTCAGTTCCCAAGGTTTATGTTTGTTTACTGGTTAGTTGGTTGGTTTTGATATTGGGAAAGCAGGCAGATGTCTGGTGAGCAAACAATGCCATTAAGTCACTGAAAGAAATACCTTGGCTGATTCAGTGAACACACTGACAGGTATTCTAGTTTAATTTGAATTTGTATCTTATGAGTTGGGTTACAGTCAGGCAAGTCCCTCGAGTTACATCAACTTTGGGCCACTAATAAGATGGAGATTATGGAGTTGAAGGGCTGAGAAAGCCACCCTGAGGCTCAGGCTCCTCACAGGGTGATGCCACTCATGGGTGGCTTCTGGGCTCTCTTCTTCTGGAGACAGATTTATCTTGCCATTGTGCCCTCATGCTATGTCAGCATCCCATACCCATTCCTCCCCCCTGCCATTCTAGAGTTTAGATCTCTCTCTCTCTCTTCTAATGCAGGAAATGTACATCCTCAGCAACTTTATCAGCCAAGACCATCTATGAGAGCCTGAACAATCTTTCTTTCTCAAGCCCTGGGCCCAGGAGAAGTTATAAATCAGAGACAGCTGTGATGGGTGAATTAAATATTACATGGTGCAGCTCTTTGAACTCGTACAAGGAAAAGTGCTCAATAAATGCATGTTGTTATTATTATTGCTTCTGGCTGTAGACACTAGGGCATCTGAGCCCCCTTTCTTCTTAAATGTTTTCTCTTTCTTTTTAGTATTGCTTCTGGCTGTAGACATTAGGGCATCTGAGACCCCTTTCTTCTTAAATGTTTTCTCTTTCTTTTTAGTGGTTGCAATGAAACTTATCTGCTCATAGGTATTATCCTAGTAGTCTATCTTGCCTTTCATGTTGAGTAACTTCAAGAGCCAACAGCCATTGGAACTGCCACCACTCAGACATCATCAGGAAGACGTATGTTTTATTCTTAATTGGGTGGTATGGATTATTTTTCTTTTCAGTATTACTGGAAAGGGGTATGCATGGATTTTCCAGAATGGTGCAATAAAAATAAAATGTGATTGATTAATTCAATAACTATGGCTAGGAAACATCTTATGCAGCAGTGGAGAGGAAATGCTCAATGCCCTGCAGATAGAGGCTGCATAACTCATGTTTGCGTGTGTGAGAGAGACTCCTGAGCTAGATGCTGGCTTCCTGGAGAATAGTTCACTCTTGAAAACATGTGACTTATTTTTCTCATGAGCTTCATCTCATGAATTATAACTTTGGGACGTCAAGATAGTATAGATAGTAAATCATATTTGTAAAGCTCTTGAGCAAGTCACCCTCCATTTTTGCCATGATTCTCTTAGCATAAGCACTTAGCACCCTCCTATCAGAATTAAGGGGAGTCCTGAGCCCAAGGAGAGGCCTACTGAAGGGGTTGTTGGTTTACTCTACATGATAGGAAATTTAAATCACATGTCACGGGAGTTATGACAGTATATGCATATTTCCTGTGCATATTTTTTTTGTGAAAATGATGATACTAGTTTCTTTGAGATGATTATAAGTCTTCACATCAGTGGTGTATATATTCATGGGCAGATGGCACTAGAAGGTATTGATGTTTTAAATATGTATTGATGGGCCTAAAATGACCATTTGATCTGAAATACCATTTTTTTCCTGGGAATATTATCTTAACTTTGACTGGATTTATGAAATATATTAGGTTTTATTTAAAGGGAGGCCTGTATAAACAAATCAGAGATGGTATGAACTCCTACTTATCTTTCAGGGATCATTTCAAATGTGATTTCTTCAAATGTAATTTCACTCTAACACTCTGCACATATATAATATACATTTTTTTTTTCTTTTTGAATGTCTGATTTCTGATCAGTGTTGGAGCTCCTTGGGGGAAGAGAGGAAGAAACTCTGTCTTTTTCAAGATTACAATTCCTGACCATGGTATCTGGGTAGACTCTGTAAAGTTGTGTGGATTGAATAAGCAGAAAGGGCTCACCATGTGCCAGGAGCTCCATCAGCAGGGATCCTTGGAGGTCTGTATTAACCATGCAGCTTTAATATTGTGAGTGACAGGTACCATGCTAGTTTAAGTCAAACTGGGAGATTTACCAATTAGAACTGATGGGGAAGAAATGAATGGGCTGGCTTCAAGAATGATTGCCTACTCAATCAGCATCAAAACCTTCTCATTATCTATTTTATCTGTTTTCCTTTCACCATTGGCTCAATGTGTCCCAACTACACAGAGACTTTTCTCTCTGCAGTAGTGAATAGCCAAGCTCCTTGCTCAGTATTTCACATTCATTACTTCCTCTAAATGGGCAACAACTTTTTCCAGACAAGCACAGTAAACCTGCTTTCTGAAGAAGCAATATCAAAGAAGTCAACTCCTGAATTATGTCGCACAGATAGAAAGCAGTGGAGTTTGGAATGAAACCTTTCAAAATGTGTTTGTGGACATTGGAAAGCCTACACTTTGGTATTTTATCCTTATGTAAATAGCATGGCTGCATTGCCTGAGTGACAGGAAGCAAGTCAGCACACCTTTATGACTCTTGGTCTTCCTAGTTGGTGAATAAAGGGCAAAAAAATATAAACAATAAAAATATATAATTTCACATATATTATTAACATATCCTATCTAATAAAGAGGGAATGTGCTAATTGACCCTCATGCTGTCACAAAGATGGCAGTACCCACAGCCAATAAGGAGGGAATATGCTAATTGACTGTCCTGCCCTCAAAGATGGCCATGACCATAGCCAATAATAAAGAGGTATGCTAATTGACTGCCTCGCCATCAAAGATGGTGATGCCCACAGCCACAAGATGGCAGTGCCCAATCCCTTCAGCCCTGCTGGGGTGGCAGGCATGCAGCAAGGCCGGGACCACTCCCAGGTGGGCCCAGCCACTCAGCGTGCCTGCCTCTGAAGACCCTCAGTCCCCTCAGCCCCCCAGCCACCCAGGGCTGGCCCGAGGTGCAGGCAAGCCTCAGATGGCAGCTTCCCAGCCCCACAGGGCCGCCCGAGGCTCAGGTAACCAGGGCCAGCTGAGGCTTGTGCTGCCGGTGGTGGCAGCAGCAGAGGTGTGATGGGGTGTCCCCTTCCCCCGATCACCGGGTTGCCTCCCGCCCCTGAGGGCTCCTGGACTGTGAGAGGGGGCAGGCTGGGCTGAGGGACGCACCCTCCAGTGCATGAAAATTCATGCACTGGGCCTCTATTGTTAATATATTAAACATATAGCATGTATATGTAGATATTTAGCTACAGCTATAGCTATAGATATGCAAAGTGAAATAATGTATTTGGAAGATTCTGGCACAGTGTAGATTGTCAATAAATATTGACAAAATCAAGTATATGATTCATCTAACAAGTCTACAAAACATGATTATGATATGAACTTCATAAAACTCTTTCCACTAGTTTAATTTTTATTTGACAACACTTAGTTTTGTCTTCTAACTTTCACACCTACTTGTTTTTATACTTTATTGTATTGTATTTGGCATGTCATTCCAAATACTAACACACATCCTTAGAAAGATTTTTCTTTCATCCAATAATGCTGAACACCTACTATAGTAGGCTCCAGACCCTGGAGCACACAGCAGTAACTAAGGTAGTTTAAGTCCCTGTCCATATAGTGTTTACATTCTTAAGAGAAGGCATATATCAGACTAGGAAATAAATAAACAATAAAATTTCAGGTTGAAAAGATATGGACTACAAAGAAAAAAGGAAGCAGCAAAAATATAGAGAATGAAGAGAAGGTAAAATTATAGGTATTGGGGCCATCAGAGTAATCTTCTCTGATAAACTTCTATTTAAATAAAAAGAAAAACTTGAAGAAATTGGATGATATGTTAGAAATATATTTATGGCAGAGGACACAGCAATTGCAAAGGGCTTAGGGTAGGATCAGCTTTTTCTTTCTCTAAGATC
>NW_005353349.1:480696-499980 GCF_000412655.1 Myotis brandtii
TTTCTTTCTTTCTTTCTTTCTTTCTTTCTTTCTTTCTTTCTTTCTTTCTTTCTTTCTTTCTTTCTTTCTTCCTTTCTCTCTTTCTTTCTTTCTTTCTTTCTTTCTTTCTTTCTTTCTTTCTTTCTTTCTTTCTTTCATTCTTTCTTTTCTCACCTGAGGATATGTTTCCATTGATTTTTAGAGAATGTAGAAGAGAAAGGGAAAGACAGATAGAAACATCAAAGTGAGAGGAACACTTTGATTGGTTGCCTCCTGCATGAAACTTGATCTGGGCCCCAGCCAGGGAGGAGCTTGCAACCTAGGTACATGCCCTTGGTCAGAATTGAACCTAGACCCTGCGTTCGGCAAGCCTAGGCATTATCCACTGAGCCAAACTGGGTAGGGCAGGATATGACCTTTCTTAGCCCTCCAGCAGCAGACCTTTTTTTTTTTTTCTCTCTCTCTCTCTAGGAGTGTGGTAGAAAAACCCTAGATCACCTTTTTGGATTATTATTACTCAAGTTACTAAGAATATTACCAGTGGCATACAGGGAGCTTAGCCAATGAGTGGTCAGAAAAGGTGTTTCCTCTGTAGTTCACACCGATCGCAGACTTGGCCCCTGCCCACACCTAAAGCCTTTGGCCAAAGCTTTAGGCCTGGGCAGGGGCCCACTCGGTTCCAATCGCAGGCTCGGCCCTGCCCAGGATCCCCCTGGCCCAGGCCCTTCCTAGGCTACTCAGGGCCCATACAGGGCCTACCTCAGAATGCCCTGGGTGTCAATGATGTTCCCAGGACCCAGGCCGCTGGTTGCCTAGGTTTGCAAATTAACTGCCATCTTTGTTGGGTTAATTTGCATACTCATCCGATTGGCTGGTGGGCATAGAGGAGTGACACCAATTTGCATGTTTCTCTTTTATTAGTGTAGATGATGATGATGATGATGATTACTATTATTATTATTTTGTATAATAATGCATAAAGGGACAGGCACACTGATTTGCACTGCACAGAAAAATTTAAAAACACATGTTTTTAAATCAGGTCTTAAGTAGATACTATAAAAATAATATAAATTTCATTAAGACCAACTCTTAGAGAGTCAGATGAACTCACTACCTGATTTTCTATATTGGAATGTTCATACAATAAAGACAGGTCTTTGCCATGTTTGTTGATATAGGCCAGGGGGAGTGTCAGAACTAACATTTGCTTTGGGCATGACATGATTTCATGGTTAGTCTACAGTATGACAGGCCCCAAACATGCACTCTGACATAAATAGCCATCTTCAAAATCAATGAGATCTAAAAAAAAATCTACGCACAATATGGTTCCCTCTCCTTAAGGTCAAATCTTTATTGTTTCATGGTTTGCAAATTTTCATATGAATAATAGAAGAAATAAGTGGCCTGCTCAACTGGTTTTTAGGCAATACTTTGTAATAATTGTGATATAAACTGAAGGGAAAATTAAGGATCTCTGGAGAGTGATTGGGATTGGTCCTGTCTTTCCATCTATAGGTCTAAGAACTTGATTTATTTGATGACATATCCCTGGAGACAGAGCTGAAAAGCTGACAGCCACATCCATTAGGCTGCTGGACACCATGATGCTCTTATGTACCATCCCACACACAGGAGAGGGATTTATACTTGGGAGACAGAGCTTCTAAAGTCAGCAAGGATGAAAATTATATATATGATGTCCCATTGCTATGCTTTTAAAAAGGCATTCCGTTAGCTAGGTTGAGCTTGATATTTTTCCTGACACTGTAATTTGTATAAATTATTTTACTGCCTGAGACCCTAGTTTTCCCATTTCTAAAATCAATAGACCAGATGATCTCTCATGTTCTTTCAGGATCTGATATTCTGGGTATCTAGTTGTTCTTTAAAGCATAATTTTAGAGATAGCAGAGTGGAAGATAAATTGATAAACATTTGGGTCCCAATCAAGTATCTTTTATAATATAGTCCCAAGTTTTTTAAAAAGAAAGACAATTAAAAGGGCAAATAAAACCCTCATAAATCCTACAAGGCAAAGACATATACATTCACATCTCAGGGGGGTAAAAACACCACTCCCTAATTTCTAATCTTCCCTATCTCATAGATATAATCAAGTTTAGAAGCTTACAGAAAAAATCAGAACAGACCAATAACTGATGAAGAATGATAGAAAAAGTGTCGGCCCAAAAAACAGTAGATCCTGAAAGATTTAATGTTGATTTAATTCAAGCATTCAAGAAATACATAAATCCATTTTTATAATATATTCTGGTGAGTGGAAGATGGAGAAAATATTTAATTCATTCCACAAGGCATATTTGATCCTTATCCCCAAAGGTAATACAATAGTATGCAAAAAAGGAAAACAAAACAATCTAAACCATGAACATAGATTCCAAATTATAAATTAATTACTTCAAAATAGAGTTTAACAATCTAATATTGCTGATTTAATAATCTAATAGGAATACACCCAATTTCAGTATATAACTAAATAATGCAATGAAAGTTTATCAGTAGGCTAATAATAAAAAGCAAAAGTAGATGATTGTTTCAACATTCCCTAATTGCATTGGATTAAATTTAATAACATTTTTATTTTTCAAGTTGCAATAAAATAATTCTTTCTTAATATGATGAATATTCCTATTTTAAACACTCAACCAAATGATTCTTTATTAGAAAGTACCAGACACAGATCTCTAAATTAGGAATAAAATGAGTTTGTCCAATCTGCCCACTATCATCTAACATTATTTAAATAGGTCTACCTGGTGCAATAAGCTTAACAAATAAAAATAATACATTTTTAAAAGAAAGAAAAAAATAATAGATCCATAAGCTTTATTTGAAATTCTTAAATCCAAAATATTCTGGAAATTAAGCATTTTACATCACTCATTTGATGCAAATACTGATTTGAGCTGTTGTAAAGCCAGTTAGTGTGAATGGTCAAGAAAATTAATACATTTTAAAAAGAAAGAAAAAAATCATAGATCCATAATCTTTATTAATGAAATCCAAAATATTCTGGAAATTAAGCATTTTACATCACTCATTTGATGCAAATACTGATTTGAGCTGTTGTAAAGCCAGTTAGTGTGAATGGTCATACTGCTGCGGAAATATTAATATGCTTGATTACAGGTCCCGTCCCCAGACCCTGCTGGGGGTATCGTGTAATATGTGGAATATGCACCAAATTACAATTCAAAATTCTAAATTGCAAGACATATGTGGTCCTAAGAAATTTAGATAAAATGTTTTGAATCTCTAATATGTGCAGATGTCATGAATATACACCAAGGGCATTTTATAAATCAGATACTATTTGTTAGAACTAATAAAAAATGCTTACTTTAAGTGGCTTTTATTGTTAGGGTTGTTTATTTATGTGTCTGTCTGCTCCCTACATTGCTAAAGTGCTTAGGGATATGGGTTACATTTTGCTCATTTATCTATCACTTATACCCAGAATATTTCTTGGCATCAAAGTAGTAAACATACATTTTATTTCAAAAAGAAAGAGATGACTACATAAACCAAGGAAATCGTTATTATTAACTGTTCCAATTTTCAATTTTAATGTATATATTTTCCACAATTCCAATCAATAACTCCAACAGGAATTTAAAATTTGTTTTGCTTTGTTTTAATTTCAAAACCCCCAAAAGAGGTTGATAAACATATTTATTTGAAAGAGCAAAACAGGCAGAAATAACAAAAAAGCATTCTTTAAAAGATGAGCAACTAGTTTATGCTGGAATCTTCCACCTACTCTCTGAGTGATTTTTGACTAGTTGCCTCTTCTCAGTATCAATATACTCATGTGTAAACTATTAATAATAACAATAATAGTACTGTTATATGTGCTGTGCTGCTGGTTCTTATATCCTGTTATAGCTTTTAGGTCTATTTGGGTGCTCTCCTCTTCTACACTAATATTTATAACTCCCCATCCCCCAATACCAAGACATGTTAATACAGCAACTTTATATTTCAATAGATAGTTGAGTTAGCCAGAAGTGGAACTAAGTGAGGAACTGAGGAAGCAAGTTGCTTTTTAATAATATTTGGCACTAGTACTTAAAAAAAAACAACTAAAATGACCTCTTATGCATGAGAAATCTGGGGTACAGAGTCTGAGTACCCCAATTCTCATGATTTGTATATGGCAAGGCCAGAATTCATGTTGAGTCCATTCCCTTATTTGGTCTGTAGAGACATATTTTCCATCAATTGTTAACATGAATTTCTTAGGCAAACTGGTGATGGGAAACACTTTATAAAAGCCTTACTTATAGAAAGCTGTTGATACTTTTTCAACTTCTAACTCAGGAACAAAGAGATCGAGGCTGTACATTTGAAAAACTAGCCAAGAGAAGTGATCTCAAAGGAACCAAAAACAAAGGAAGCCCTGGATTCAGAGGGTAGAATTTATACATCTGACTCAGCAACTCTCCTCTCCTCTCCTCTCTTCTCCTCTCCTCTCCTCTCCTCTCCTCTCTTCTCCTTTCTTTCTTCTCCTCTCTCTTTATAATGCAAGTTTTATTATTATTATTATTGTTGTGTTTGTGTTTTTATAACTGAATGTAACTCAAGTTTACTTCTTCCAGTTGCAAATGCTAAGGAGGATCTCAAGAATGCAATATTGGCCTTAACTACTTACTATGTTTCCCTAAATGAAGGTAGGGCCTGGGGGAGAAAAAGAAGGCTGTGTTTACTCAGTGAACCTGTGTGGTTAAAGTGGTCTCAGCATGGTACTCAGAACAAAAACTTCAGAAAATCACAGAGCATTGATCTCTTTTCCACCCAGTGATAGGTTAACCCACAAGACTTGGATGCCTCCTCACCTCGGTTGTCAGTAACCCACACCAGTTTTACATGCAGATTTATTCTGCTTAGTGCATAGCCTTTTTTTTTTTTTAGAGGAAGTTCCTCCCTGATCTATTTCCAAGACTTCCTGGTTAAAGTTCCCCATGCCCATAGGTCCTTTTCTAGAGCAGCTATAATTGCCCCATCCTGTTTCTTCTAACCACTCTCCAGTTCCGTTCAATAGAATTACAGAGTGGCTGCCACAGTCCAGCCCTGTGCTAGGTAGGTCCCAGGAAGATAGCAACAATAAAAACAACAACAACAAAGACCCAGTTCTCATGGGCTTCTCAGGTTACAGGGAGAAAGACACAGTACTGATTCATTCTATCCTCAGAAACAAGACCAGTGATTTAAATAATACAATCTATGAATGTTCACAGAGGAATCTGATAGGTGAATAGGTGTGTGTCAGACAGGCAAGGCAGTAGAGAGCAAAGAGCATTTCAGGCAGAAGAACCAGCATGTGCAGAAGCATAACATGTGCAGAAAACTAAAAGGAATGCGCAAGGAAAGTGTGAGGAGAACTTGGAGGCAGTCCCAGAATGGGTATGTGCTGAGGAACTGGCACTCTAATGCAAGGGTGATCAGGAGCAATGGGGTTTGCACATAAGGTCTTCCTGCTTTAATAGCAAGACTGGCACCACCCACAATCATGTCCTCCAAAAGGATGGGATTTCCTTTGCTATAGGAATTTGTCCACTCCATCCCTGGCTTAGATGGATATGGCATTTAGACACTGTCTCTTTAACTGCCCAGATTTCCTTGCAAGACAGGGAAGCTTTTCTGCACTTCTCCATTTCCTCCCGCCTGCCCACTACTGTTACCTAGTTCTGGTAGGTTCTTACTACTAAAGTGTGGTCCATGGACCACCTACATCTATATCATCAGGGAGCTCGTTAAAAAGGCAGAAGCTCAGGCCCTCATTAAGACCCACTTAGTAAGAATCTGAATTTTAACAAGATCCCTAGGGAGTTCGGGTACACATTAAGGTGTACTTAATGCACAAGAGTAGGCTTCATCATGGAGTCTGTCTGCACTGGGACTGAACGGCCATCTCTTGGGCACCAGGCATTAACAGAGAGAAAGGTAGAGATGAGGAGGGAAACTGACATCCTGGAGGACCACACCATAGGCTAGTCAATGTCTAAAACCAATGGGCCAGAAGCAGCTCATGTTATTTCATCTTTTAGCAATTCTTGCCGGGAAGTGGAAGTGTCCTCATCTCACAAAGAAAGTGAAGCTCAACCAATCTAGAGCCACACAGCCAGGATCATTTAATCTCATTGTGGTCCTCTTTTCCAGAGCACCCAATGAATCCCAAGAAGAATGAATCCACTATCTCTCCCAATTGACAAAACAAGCCCCCAATGCACAAGGAGAGGATATGTGCCAATCCTTCAATAATCAACTCTCCATCCCTCCCAGCCTTGAATGGCCACTGCTCCATCTTGGCCAGACTCCTATTCAGCTCAAATACAAATTCTGTCTTACAGAGCTAGAATTCTCCCAGGGTCTCCCTTTACCGTCTTTTCTCTTGCCTTTTTCTCCTGCACAAATATTGAACATTTCATGTCTCACACCTGGATTCCTAATCTCAGTCAGCACTGTACTATCTCAGAGAGAGAAATCAAACAGCTGAAAAACAGCCTGCCCTAAGTCAGGCAGGGATAAACAGGTGATTCGACATAACTGCCTAACAAAGTGTATTTATGAACATCATTGGACCGAATGTCTCCCCGTAACTGCAGCCATCGCCACCTAATGTCACATCATGAAGACACTGGAAAACAAATAAGGCTTATTGCCTGATTTTCTATCAGCTGGTAATGGGAATACCCACTTCGAACCTCCCTTGCAAGGCAGCTTCCTTCTAACTTCTAATGCACTTTGGGACTAAATAAATAAATAAATAAATAAATAAATAAATAAATAAATCTATATAATAAAAGCCTAAGCGACCATTATGGCGGAATGACCAGAACGACCAGTCGCTATGATGCACACTGACCACCAGGGGGCAGATGCTAAATGCTGGAGCTGTCCCCTGGTGGTCAGTGCACTCCCACAGAGGGAGCGCCGCTCAGCCAGAAGTTGGGCTCACAGCTGGCAAGCACAGCGGCGGTGGTGGGAGCCTCTCCTGCCTCCACAGCAGCGCTAAGGAGCAGGGAGCCAAGGGATAAGGAATAGCGGACAGGTGGGTGGTAGGAGCAAGGGGTCCTGGACTACGAGAGGGTGCAGGCCGGGCTGAGGGACCTCCCACTCCAGTGCATGGGTTTCTAGTAAATAAATAAAACTTTAAAAAATATACACATTCCATCAGTAGTTTCATTTCTAGTGCTTAATGCCACTGATCACCACAGATGTCTTGCAAGGTACTGACATGAATTACAAGGAGCTCAAACTCCTTGGGAATTGATCAGAGGGTAGGAGAAAGGCAACAATTTAGATCTGTATAATTTAAAGCTGTTTTTCTTTTTTTTTTTTCTTGCAGCCTTGAAAGTCTGAGTTTGTTGGCTCTCTCCTCTCCTTTGCTTTCCCTTTGCTTAGATGTCTCTTCTATCTGCCCCATTTCTGCCACAACTGCCCTTGCCCAGCACCCTCCTCAATCTTCTCTCACTTGGAATGTTACACAAGCTTTCTGCTGGTCTTGCTGACTGTAAGCTCTTTTCTCTTCAACCTGTACTCTGCTTTTTTGAAAATACTTTTATTGCTTTCAGAGAGGAAGGAAGAAGGAGAGAGAGATAGAAACATCAATGATGAGAGAGAATCACTGATCAGCTGTCTCCTGCATGCCCCACACTGGGGATTCAGCCCACAACCTGAACATGTGCCCTGACCAGGAATCAAACCATGACCTCCTGGTTCATAGGTCGAAGCTCAACCACCAAGCCATGCCAGCCGGGCTGTACTCTGCTTTTCATTATTATTGTTTACTTATTTGTCTGTTGTTTTTGTTTTTTGTTTTGTTTTGTTTTTGTCACCAAATTTGTAAACTCCTTGGAATTAGGGACCAGCCATGTATCCTTTCTCTTACTTTTCTGACTCCAGAATTTAGCATAAAACATAGCACAATGCTATAGAATGGAATTAAAACTACTGTGCAAAGAATAATTTAAAGAGTGAGGACCAAAACAATGTGTTCTTGGAAATCCAGCCCAGTGCCAGCATCTTCTTTTGATGAGACAGATTTTAGAGACCATGATGGAAGGTATTCTCCCAGGCTCATCTGGGATATATGGATGTGGGGAAATTGCACAGTTCTTTGAAGATGAAATTCTATTACAAAGAACATTATGCCTTAAGTACCTAACAAGGACTCACACAAGCTCTGCCATCACAGTGTGTGTGAAGGTCGGAGAAATGTCCACATTGTCAACCTGGTGAAGGAAAAAATAACCTATGGGCTGATCACGTGTATTTGATTCAAATCTGCTTCATGACCTGCAGACCTATTTATTTTAGGGGGTAATTGTAATGAATTCTAATATACAGAATTATAGTATTCTCTTTCCAACCTGGAGTTTTTACTAAATGCAGTTCTGGTTCATGTCAGTTTTCTAGTAACTCCAAAAATATTTGTTTCAAATTATGTGTTATACTTTTATCAATAATAACATTTATTATAATTTTATAAGAATGTGCCAGCAACTGAGCTAAGTGCATGCTATTGTCTGAATGTTTGTGGTTCCCCAAATTCATGTGTTGACATAATAACCCGAAAAGGTGGTGGTATTAATATTTGGGGCTGTTGGGAAGGAATTTGGGAGGAATTAGTGGCTTATATAATAAGTTTCAGAGAGATCCCTAGCCCACTTCCACTAGGTGAGGACACAATGAAGAACAGCAGCTATGAACCAGGAAGATGATCCTCACCCAAGCATGCTGGCATCCTGATCTTGGACTTCCCAGCTTCCAAGACTATTAGAAATAAATTTCTGTTTTGTTTTTTTAATATTCTATCCAGTCTATGGTACTATGTTATAGAGCCCAAACAGACAGACAGTGCATGTAATGAATAATCTCATTTAATGTCACAAAAATGTAAGGATAGATACAATAAAATTCCATGACAAAATACCCAATGGTAACACAGTTTCATATAATCTGATTGATAATTAGCTCTCATCCTCTGACCAACCCAATTTGCAGACAGATACATAGGTTGGATGACGTTTTTATTTTCTGCAAATAGAGGTAAGATGGGGCAGTAAAATGTCAGTCAACCCTGTCTGGGAATCAGGGAGGCTTCAGATGGGTTCCTGAGTCTCCAATATTCTCTTAATCCAAAAGCTGAGACCAAAAAAAGGCCTCATCTAAGTGTAGGACATTCCAGGGCATCCCAGGCTGCAGAGTAGCCCTCATTAATATGGATGCTGCAGTAGGATTCTGCCACCAGAGGGCATCAAATCACAGCCAGGAGCTGGATGGATTTAGATTGCCCAGATGGATTCCTCAAGCTTCTGGCCTGCAGATCATAAAGGCTCACCCCAGTTATTTCAGCAATGCAATTCCTTGCTTTCTGTAATTGAATTTTTATGCCCCACTTATCCAGTTATGGCAGAGCCCACTGTACTATTATTCCCCTGCTACTGATGAGGGAAGCAAGATTCGTAGAAGTAAGCTTGCTCAAGGCCTATAGTGCAGTAGGTGGCAGAACTGGAAAGTAAATATGAGTGAGTCTAATTTCAAAGCCCATGCTTGTCATCACTATACCCAGGGCTCCTAAAAATTATTAGCTCTCAGTATGTCCTGTGGGTCCAACCTTGTGCTAAGCATGTTGAATGCATCATGCCACTTAATTCTCCCAACCACCCAATGGAACTAAAGTAGCATTTCCCCCATGTTACAGATGATGGAACTGAGGCTATCTGTGGTTAAGTAACTTGTCCAAGAATTCACAGCTAGTAAATGTCAGAAAAAGGACTCAAAGTTATATCTCTATGACTCCAGAGCTACTGGGAAATAATTAAGGGTTGGACTAATAAAAGAGTTAATTTTTCTTTTTTGGTGGGGGGGCAGAACAAGAACGATGTATTTTTTCAAGTAAGGGGGGGGGGCAGAACAAGAACGATGTATTTTTTCAACTGTTGAGAGAGAGAAATAGGGTATTGGATGTAAACTTCTCCCCTTGAAACTTCAAGGGGCAGGAGGAGGGTACAGAGGTTATAAAGGAGCTTAGAACACATGCTTTGAGCCTGCATCTTGGGCACACAGGTGGGACTCAGGAGGCCAACACAATCAATTCTAGGCCATAAAATCAGAAAGGCCCTGAATATGTAGATGGAGGACCAGAACAAAAAACTAAATTTCTCTTAGCATTTATATGTCTACAACAAAGTAAAACAGACACAAATTAAAAATTTCGTCTGAGGAAGAGATGGTGCATAGAACTGAATTGTTCAATCCTCATTATTAAACTGAAGATATGTAAAATGCCACTGACTTTCTCATTATTAAGTCTTAATCCATTTTATCGAATATGAAAAGTCATTTAAAATGCTCCCAAGAGTCACCACAACCGCAATCCCCTAAACATTACTTTTTCTTATATTGACAAGGTCTTGAACCTTCAAATAAGAAGCCAAGAAAGACCACATTCTTAGGGACTTAGCCCTACAGGCTGCCACACTTGCACCTATTTTGATCAAGAAGCATGCCCTGAAATTCTTCAGATGCTGTGCTGGTCTCCAGAAGCTTGTAGGGAGGTGGGGTGTTGGACACAGCTTGAGGGAGCTGGACCAGCATCCTGCTACACCCTGTCAAGCTGAATCCATCAGATTAGGTTAGGACTTAAGATGTTTCAGGATGTGATCAATGGGATCAGAGGCAATAACACAGCCTGTCAGCCAGTGCTTTCCTGACAATTCTGGGGTAAAGAGATCGCTTGCTGGAGTGCTGAGGAGGGAAGGGGGGCTCCTCACATGGGAGCGCGGAGAAAAGGGCTACTTGGTTCCTTAGTTACAAAAGTGGTCCTAGGTGGAGAGGGAGTGGTAAGTGAGTCTTATTTTTCTAGTCTTAATTTAGGGTTTTGAATGCAAGCTACAATGCCAAAGCCTTTTCATATAGGACAAGAGTGACAAAAATTCTCATACAGCATCTCAGGAGCTGGATGTTCTCCTGGAAGCAAGTCCAGATTGGAAGACCTCTGAGGCCTTCTGTTTCTTAAGGGTGAGGGAGGGTCACTTCAGCCAACCCTGTGTTCAGACAAGGCCAGGAAATGCAATTGAAAGTTGAGGGCACCTGGCGCCAACTTGGAGATGATTGAATTGTGTGGCTTGTTTGTCAGTATTAGAGCCACGGGACTGGCCCCAGCTCAGTGCAGATGAATACCCTGATGTTGGCAGACAGATGTGGCTCAGGTCCTGTCTGAACCAAGCAGATGCTAACCTTGAATGTGTCTGCTAGGACTGACTTACGGACACACCACCTGAAAGATAGTCCAGTGGCAGAAGATGCAAATGGGGAAAGGATCTTCAGAGAAGCAGCTCATAGTAAACATACACTCAGAACTGTGATAAGCTTCAAATTTGCAACAGGCCATTGCCAGAGAATTCCTAACCAGGGGATGATTCTCCCAGAGCTTTCTGCCCCATTGCTCCAACATCAAGTCTGCCTGACACAAACTGGCCACACACCCAGGGATAGAGAGGCAAACTGAGGACTTGAGTTTGTTTCGGTAAACCATCCTGGATTTTTCTCATTTGCTCAAGGCCAGAGCCAAACAAGTTCCTTTGAATTTGCTTAGTCAATGTACTGTGGCCATTGGAAAAAAATGGGTTCTGGAGCCACATTACCTGAGTTCAAATCCCTGCATCACAGCTTCCTAGTTGTATGACCTCAGGAAAGTTATTTGAACTCTCTGTGCCTCAGTTTTCTCATCTGAAAGATAGGGCAATATTAGTACCATTCTAATTTAAATGATTTAATATGTTTAAATATTAAACAGTGCCTGGTACTTAAGTGGTAAATGCTCCATAAATGATACACATTTCATTTCTGACTCTTGCTCTCTCTCTTCTTTCTGCCTTCTAAAGGAAATTCTTGTCCTTCAGGCTTATAGTTTATAATTAGTTTATATTGATTATATACCTGGATATTTCTACAGGACTTTGGATAAGAGCTCCATAGTTTGTCTCTCTCTCTCTAGCCAGTATTTGGAAGCCTGCTTTCTGACATTAACCCTCCAGGTAAGCTGGTTCCCTGAATCCAGACATTTCACTATCCAGATCTCTGGTGAAGAACTCTTACCAAGTCCATTAATTTGCAAGCTTCTTGATATAATTCATATCCTGGGTTCTTCTCCCATAAACTGGCTCTTTTGATTCAAAAGATCAGCCTAGAGATAGTTATCCTAGGCTGAACTTATTCTTAAGGCACATAGTAGGTTCTCTATAAATATTTTTGACCAACTCTCTGATTCCTTTTCTAGGTTTAGTCAACTGGACATGAAGTGCTTTTAGCCTCTGTTTCGTAAGGACAATAATGGATCATTCTGGGATAGTGTCCCCAACGGGGGACTTATTTCCTGAACCTCTGGGCATGTCCTTGAGTTTACCCTCTGTCTCAATGGGCTTGACTATCTGTAGGGTATCACATTGCAAGCTTCAACTCTCTGCCTATTAAAGCTAGGCAAACATACCCTCTTACATGTGAGAACTCTTAATGAAATGCTGTAGAAAGAGGTTCTGGAAAATACTAGTACAATCAATAATAACAAATATTCTCTCTACATGTAGAAGTCACATATGGAACCTACCTATGACCCTAAAACAGTGGGTATGTACAGTGTCCAGGTGATAGAACACCTGGAAGTCAGAGCACACCATAATCATGGCACAGCCCGGGAAAAAAAAAGACACAGTTAATCCCAATATCTGAACTAGGTATGACTTTCATGAGCAGAAAACATGACTAGATTGTGGTGTATAAATGCCACAGAAAACCAGAGCAAGGCAATTCAATCTATAAAAAAGACATCATGACCTATGCATGATCACCTATTTCTGAGTCTTTCCATTAATATTATTTGTAGCTTTTTTATTAATCTTGCAGGTGCACATGGAAGTCTGAATAAGAGCAGGTCCCAAAGGTTCAAGAGAAAACAGGAGGACTGAAGTTTCAAAATGAGGAAATTGTATCCATTAATTTATTTTTTTCTGTGAAAGAAAAAGACTAGTATTTTTATTTATTTATGTATGTATGTATGTATGTATGTATGTATTTATTTATTTTATAGAAGAATACTTAGAACAAGTGGGGAAACAGCAGTATTTGCTGTCTTAGGTTGCTCCAAGTCATTATATGGTTGGGTAGAGGGGGCCAAGGGAGATTAGGACAATTTTTCTTCCAGGAACTCATTAAGTCCCTGAGTCATTCTCTCTCTAGAGTTTCCTGCTAAGATCTCTCCTGTCTGGATCTGCTCTCTGATCCTTTGGGGTGGATAAGTCAAGGGTCTTATTGAAGTAGCCTTTTATTATCTACTCTCAGACTCTGGACCTTGGAGTTGTAGGAAAGGGCATCTCATTGTTCCTTCTATGTTCCCCAAAATAATTCCAGTCTCTTCTGGAAGCTAACCCCATGGAAAAGCATGGGATCATCTCCCTGGACCTTTTTCCTCTCAAGCATCTTATTTTGGACCCTTCGTAAGTGCTCCTCCCTTTCATGGTTGTCCCTTCGGTTGTTCCTTATAGAGTTGTAGCTTTCCCTTTATTATCTACTAGTAGCCTGGTGCACAGAATTCATGCACATTAAAAGGGAATTAATTAGAGGAAATATTTTAATATTGCTATTTGCCCTGTCTCTATAATAGAAGTGTCAGAGATGAAAGAAAATTATAAAATGTATATGAAAATCGTCCTCCTGTCAGAGTTTGGAGCGCACCTCAGGACAGAGTCAAGTCCCCGCCCACCTGCAGTGCCTCAAAATTGCACAAGACCCAGACCCAGCTGGCCCCACCCCCATTGGGCGAGATCCAGACCTGGCTGGCCCACCCTTGTCAAGCCCTGCCAGGTGGGGGGTGCAGCCTCAGGTCCCCTGGCCCAGCACCGGGTAGGGGGTGCAGCCTCAGGTCCCCAGGCACATGCCGGGTGGGGGGCACAGCCTTAGGTCTCCCAGCACAACCTCAGGTCCCCTGGCCTGGCGCCGGGACGGGAGCATGGCCTGAGGTCTCCCAGCCTGGGCTGGGGCCGGGGGCATGCCTTGAGGTCTCCTGTCAAGCCCCGCTGGGTGGAAGACGTGGTCTGAAATCCCTCGTCAAGCCCTGCCAGGCAGGGGGCACAGCCTCAGGGCCCCTGTCAAACCCTGCCTGGTGGGGGGTGCAGCCTCAGTCTTCCATCAAGCCCTGCGGGGTGGGGTCACAGCCTCAGATCCCCCTGCCTGATGCTGGGCACAGCCTCAGATCCCCCTGCCTGGTGCTGGGAACAGCCTCAGATCCCCCGGCCCAGGGCAGGGGGAGCAGCCTGAGGTTCCCTGTCAAGCCCACCAGGCTGAGGTCCTCTTCCCCAGCCCATCACTATGCAGCCTCAGGTCCCTGCTGATTGGTCGTTAAGGCGTGTTATGGGAACTTGGCCTCCGCTGTGGATACAGCCATCTTGTGTTATGAAATCCTGCCTCTGCTGTGGGTGCCACCATCTTTGTGATGGAGTGATGGTCAATTTGTATATTCCCTCTTTATTTTTTAAGATGGTTCAAGTTTGTGTTTTTCTATTCAAATGCAAACTTTCGGTTGGACTGGTCCAAACAGGTTTCAGTCACACCTTTACATATGAATCAATTTTTTTGCCATTCTAGTATTCCTAAATAATACTGTAATATATGGTGAATCACCAATCAATAGTCTGATCAGACCAGAAACCCAACATCCCAAAGAATGAAAGTTCTTCTGCAAGTGCCTGATATTCACACAGCTCCTTCCTGGGGAAAAGGCCAATGACTGTTTCTTCCACTCTGTCATGTTTAAGCCATGTCGACTTGTTTGTCACCCTGGCCACAACTCATTGGACCATGTATTTGAACAACAGCTATTGATAGCTGTGTGCTAGCTAGACATAAGGGAGTCCAGGGAACCAGAGACTGTCTCACAAAGGGACTCTTTCCACTAGAATGTCCTATAATGGATAGTGACAAACCAACTCGATGTGATGCTTCTACATTGGGAATATTCATGTGTGGTGCACGTCAGCATGGCACAGAAGGCAGGAGACAGAGCAGAGGCAACTGTAACAGTGGGAGTGGAGGGCAAGGCTCATTTCTCTCTGAGTTACAAGTGTGAAGGACTGGTTACAGTCAGAGGGGGTTCTCAGTAGTTATAAAGGGATAGCAAGATGAAATGGTCTGGGCTATACCTTTGGGTCTTTATTATATGCTGAATGTTGTTCCTGCTTTTCATAAAGCATTACTATGCTATTGCTTGCATGGTTTCTTCTATTTCCTCATGTTTCTAGGTGCTTTTAAAATAATTTCACATCAGCTGATATAACGTAAATACCTCTTTCTTCTTTATAACCTGAAACCATACCATCACAAGGACACACCATAGTCTCCTTGGGGATTCCTTCTCTTAGAGCTGTGGTCTATGTCAAGGACTGAAATGTAAAAAAGCAGAGACTACCCAATAATCCTCATTTGCTCCTGTTAAAATATAATATTTTATTTTCACATGTTTCCTGCTAAATATTGGTCACTTACAGTTAAAAAAATAGCAGACTGTAAAATATTAACACACACACACACACACACACACACACACACACACACACACAAGACAAATGCAGGAATATCTCTTGTAGTCAATATGTGGACCCACTTAGAAACCCTGAGTTAGTACAATGATTATTTTAATCTGAAGACATTAGAACTTCAAAAAATAAACAAATAAGTCTTCTTAGAGCTTGCCTTACCTGCCAGAATAAGAGAATAAACAGAATAAAGCAGAAATATCTGAAAAATGAGAGTGTCACAAAATTCCTCATCAGGGTGGACCTGCTCCCAGAGAGACCAAGAGTAAATCTACCATAAATCCACTCTCCTGGGAACTTTTATGTCCCCAAAGAAGATGGAAAGGCCACTAATACCTGTACAGACAAACATTATCACAAACTTTCTGATCTCCCCTTTGTTTAAACACACACACACACACACACACACACACACACACACACACACACACTTGTCTTTACTAAAGAAACTTATTTGTTCTTCCCATAGGAGCCTTTTCTGCCCTCTCCCATTCCTCTCCTAATTTAGGTATAGAAGCACCTAAATTAAATCGCTCTTTTGAATTACTTATCACTGAGTACTCCCAAGGGTATGCTCAGTGCGTGTGTAAACAAACATGTTGTGCTTTTAATCTGTTTGTTTTATTGTCAGTTTACAAACAAAGATGCAGTCCTCTCCTTTGCACTTTTCCAAAGCCTAAAAATAATGCTTCACAAGGAAGAAAATGGATTCATTTAAGCCAAAGAGATCTGTACATTTAATATCAGTCACCTCTACCAACCATGATGGACTCTTCTGACAGGGGTCCACTGAGAATGCTACACTCTAATCCACAGGATTTTGCTCAAGACAAAAGCAAAAAGAAAAATAACACCACAGTTATTGTTCTCTCTACCCTCTTGCTCACCAACATGTTTCTGCAAACCACAAATGCTTGAATAAAGAATAAGTACAAGAAGCTTTAAATATATATATTGTACCTTAATTAGACACCTCCACAATGTCCAGAAGAAGACTGTGACTCAGGCTTTCTTGTGAGCATCAACACTGTGCATCCTGGGAATGAGAAAACACAGAAGATATGTAAACTCAGAGACTGCCTACTTTTCAATCTGGTAATTCATAGTTATAAAAGAGAATAAGAGAAAGGTAAATGAACAAGAGTTCTTCATGGAAATGGTACAAGACAGCTAACAGAGAGACTTTGCCTAAAAGCTAAGAAAACCGGTAATAGGTGGCTTTCTTGGATCTTTCTTCTAAAGGTTTTTGGGAATATTGGCTGGTTCTTTGGGAAATAGACCTGCAGTCAGTGCATTCCTGGTGGGCAGATACTATATCTTAGAATAGAGAGAAAATAGTTTTATTGTATTAGAACTGCCTTGGCCAAATGATTTAATCACTTAGAATTTCATTTTCCTCATCTGTAAAATGAGAGCAATATTACCTACCTGCCCTATAAGCCTGTGATAAGGATTAAGTGGAGATGCACAAGATTAACCCCACAGGGCCTCACTCATAGTTGGCACTGCATACACATTAACACCTGTTTCCTCTAGTGTCCCCTCCCCCCACCTCATCACAATGTTGGCTCCATGGCATTGAACTTCAAAAGCATAATATACATCAATGACTTCAAAATAGCGGCTTTAAAAGTGGAGAAAAAAGGAAAAGATCGATGGCAGTCAACTTCCCATTTAATAATAAGAACAACTAAATGTATTGAATGTTTCCTATGTGTTCAGCCCTGGCCTAATAATTTTATATCAATCATCCCTTTACCCCTCAGGGCAATCATACAGAGATGGCATTAGACATCTGAGGTGTGAAGCCGTTAAGTGCCTTTTTTTCAGATTGCACAGATCTGAGGTAGTGGAGTTAGGATTGGACTCCATGCAGCCTCAACTCAGCCCTGCCTTCTTCAACACCCCTCCCACTGATTTTAAATACTCTGCACCTAGGGACTGTCAGGTACTCCAAATGATGTCACACACTCGATTTTTCCTTTTCCCTTCCTTCTCTCCTTTCTTTCTGTCCGTTCCCTCTCTCCTTTCCTTCTCTTCCTCTCCTTCAACCTCTTTTTCATTGGAGTTCATGTTTTCCTATTTTTTCTTTTATTTTTGCTTTGTTGTGACAGACTAGGATGGAATGTTGATTACTGTGGGATAACTGGTTCTGCTCTTGGGCTCAGCCATTTTTACTGGCTGTGACATCTCAGATGAGTCACTTAGCTTTTTTGAATCTTGGTTGTTCTGTCTGTAAAATGAATGCTTTAGACAAGATGATACTGACAGGCCCTTTACAGGTTCCTGGTCCTGTGATTGGCTACTTAGGAAGCAGTTTGAACCATGCTGGTGTGAAAGAAGATTATCAGGGATATATCACAGCTGTAAAATCTACCATACCTACAGGTTTGCTTGCTTTTGCTTAAGCTAAAATTCAAAATTTTGGAAAATTTTGGGATACATTTATATAGAGTGAGGCAAAAGTAGGTTTTCAGTTGTAAGTACACTAAACAGTTTATTCTTGTATTATTATTTATTAACTATCAATAGTTTGTTGCCCTGCCCTCTCCTGTAGCTCTCCACCTCCTGCTTGCTTGCTGCCCTGCCCCCTCCTGTAGCTCTCTGGAGCCCACTTGTACCTTGCTGGCCCACTCTGCTGCTGATCCATGATCTGGTCATGATGCACTTGGTTGTTAGGCCTCAGGGCGTAAAGGCTAATTAGCATATTCCTCTCTTATTATATAGGATTTTTGCCCCATCTTATATTTATATTCACTCTTTAAAGAGCTTGCAAATGAGGATACTGATGTTCAAAGAGATAGGCACCTTACCCAAAGTGACACCAAAATAGTAGAGCTATAATTGGAATACAATTTTATCTGCTTTAAGCCCATGTTCTTTGCTGCATGATAGCCAAGCCTACTAGAAAGTACTGTGCAAAGAATTAATTGACCTGATGGCCTCATTTCTAACATTTGGTTCACAATTTGGGGTGCCAACAATAACAGCTACTACACATTGTGAACTTAGGTGCCAGCAGTGATGTCAGAACTGTCACCTCCCTTAGTCTTCCCATCAAACCAAATGCCAGGCACTATCATCAACCTCTTTTAAGAAATGAGGACATTGAAGCCCTAGGACTAACATTACTTGCCCAACACACAGAGCTAATAAGTAGGGAATCTAGGATTTGAACCAAGAGCAACTAAAATATTGACTGATGTTAGGATTTAGTAGGCTCACTGGCATGTGGCAGTTTTGACGCATTTTCAAGTTAATAAACTGCAGTTGTGATTATTAGAAGAGAAAGCTGGAAAAGGTTAGTGTGAGGGTGACCACAAAGACAGCCTTGTTGTTTAGTAAGTCACACACTGCAAAAACGGAGAAGGGTGTGTTTTTTTTTTTAGAAAGATTTGCCAGAGATTGCAGAGAACCTGCCTCCTGAACTGTTGCCCCATTAAAATTGCCAGCTATTGTCATTCTGTCTGACAACTAGAAAATAAATGACAAAGTGAACTTCAGGGGACAATGTTTGTCAGTGAGGTGTGCAGTATGCCCTTCACACTTAGGGAGCCAGGCCTACATGCTGAGCTCCAAGGAGAAAGCAGGTAAAGCAAACAGCGATGAGGGAGAGAAGCCCTGTTTATTTAGCAGGATTCTGATTTACTGAGAAAAATGCCTTCCAGATGCATTCTGAACACGG
>NW_005353349.1:500002-522956 GCF_000412655.1 Myotis brandtii
GATTTGTTTGGATATTCTAATTGCATCATCGTTTAGCTTTATTTCATCTGGAACCTAGCTTCCAAATGAGTGTATTGATTACCTGTCATGGATGCATATTTCTCAATTAAAAGCCATCAAGCCTTGTAAAATCTCAACCACGTCAAGACCCACGGGAGGATTTTGGTCCAACTGTGAATAGTCGTGTTAGCCACTTTCTTTTGAGCACCAACTACAAAGCTGGCATCTCACAACTACACAAATAACTTATTTAAATGTCACAACCCTTTCAGAGTAGATAACATTGTCCTTCTATGTTTCAAATGAGGAAACAAAGGCTAAGGGAGACTAATAACCTTGTGCAAGGCCACATGATTAGTAAGGGGTTTGGACTCATGTATGAAACTTCAAATTCCACAGGGCTTTCTGCCACATAGAAGCAGTGAAGTGCACTGGTTAACAAAATAGAAACAGACTCATAGATACAGCAAACAGACTGATGGTTGCAGGAGGGGATTTGGGTTTGGAAGACTGGGTAAAATAGGTGAAGAGATTAAGAAGTACTAATTGTTAGTTACAAAATAGTCACTGAGATGTAAAGCACAGAATAGGTAATACAGTCAATGATACTGTAATAGCTTTGTATGGTGCCAGGTGGGTACTTGAAATATCTGGGGGATCACCTTGTAAAGTAAATGATGGTCTAACCATTATCATAAAGTATATGATTGTACACCTAAAACTAATACAAACTGTATTTGTTTATATTGCTTTAATTGAAAAATTTTTTTTTAAAAGTGTGGACTGTGTAACCATGAAGTGGCAGAAGTCCCAGCTCTGTTGCTCACTAGTTCTGTGATCTTGAGTAAATTTCTTAACATCTCTGTGTCTCAGTTTTCTTATCTATAGAGACAGGGAAGTAATATTTCATAGACTCGTTAGGATTAAATGAAATACTATTGTACAGCATTTAGACTAGTAACTAAGATAAGGTTTAACCATTATTTTTATAACCTCTGAATGCTGAGGAAAATAAACTGCAAATTGTTGACCTTCAAAAACTTGCTGTAGACACTTTGTACTTCCAAAGACTTTGCAACAATTCAATTTTTTCTCACAGCAGTCTAGTGCTCCTGGTCAGACCACTGTCTCCCACCCTCAGGCTGAGATGTGAGAACCCATTGTGACAAATAATTTCAGTTCATGAGATTCATGATCCTACTTATCACATCTAAAGACACACATAATAATGCTATTTATTTTTATGTACCCACATGCTTTGGATACTATAGGCCTACTCCTCGCAACAGCCTCACAATTAGGTGCTATTATCTCTATTTCATGGATGAAGATGATATGGGCCATAGAAGTAAGATGAGTTGCCCAAATTCATATAGCTGGCATGTAGTAACACTGGGACTTGAGCCCAAATGTGAATGTACCTTAAAATTGTATGCTTGCCTTTAAATTATGACACTTAGCCACTGATGATTTCTCCATGTCTTCCTGGTGAACTGTTGAGATTCAACCCACATAGCTATCACCTTCCCTAAGTTTCATCTGTTGAACACATATTTTACAGAGCCCTTTCTACACTCCACTATACTGGATGTTGTGTGAACATGGATGAACTCAGGCATGGTTTCTGCATGAAGCTCGCAGTCTAAAGGGGGGGGTTTATAATTATACACTTGACATGTGCCACAAAGGAACTGATAAAAATGCTAAAATGGAGAAAATCCAGGGCAGCAGGCCAGTGGATGGCCAGAGTATCTCTGAAGGAATGACATTTAAGCTGAGATGACCATGAGAAGGAGGTGACGTGTGAAGAGTCAGGGAGGAGGTCCTGGCAGAGGAGGGACATGTGCACATATCTTAAGACAAAACAGGAACATGGAAACCAAAAGAAAACATGTCTAGTGACAGAGAAAGAGGATGGGAGTGGGTAGTGGAGATGGGGAGGGATTAGTGGAAGAGCTTGGAGGAATGGTGGGGCTATATCATACAGGGGTCCAATGGGCCACAGTGCTGGGCCTCCTGCAGCCTTTGTTGATAAATAGTCGTTATCACATCACATTGTCATCATATGCTTATTTATCTGTTTCCCCTCCAGACCATGAGTTCATGGGAGCCTAGGACAGTGTTCAGGACAAAGCAGACATACAGGAAATTTAACAAATGAATGAATGATAAGCTACATCTGATAGTACTGTAATTCTATAATATTCTTATTGAAAAGTAGACATACTAAAGCTGGAATAAAAAAAAGAGTGAGTATTTTGTTCCTGACTAAAAACCTAATCATTCAGATAAAGTTACATATATATTATTTTTATGTAAAGATAGAAGAGCATTATATATTAATAATCATAACTACAATTAATAACTTGGAACTGGGATTAATGCTTCATATGCAACCTATTTAATTTTCATGACAATAAACATGAAGTAATTACTATTAATCTCCATTTTAGAGGGAAAAAACAGCAACAAACAGCCTAGGGGAGAGTTTAAATAAATTACCCAGCTTGAAAAAGATAGTACTTGCAGGACCAGAATTTGAACCCAAGAATTTTATTCTAAGTCTACGTGTTGGCAACCTTAGGATGTGTCTCTCAGGATAGTTAGCCTTGCCATATTTTAAAGTTTTAAAATGTGTACCATAATATTTAAAAGCAAGAGTCATTTAAAGGTAATAGTAAACATAAAAAATAGAAACATTGCATTTTTAGTAATAATGGATGGTTAATAAAATATAAAATTTGATAGAAGCTCATTAATAGCCATTAGAAAACAATAAAGAAAAATAAAAGCACTCAAGGCATTTAATCAGTGTTTTGCAGATGTGTTTGTTTTAATTTTCTTTATGTTGCTTGTATATTACCCAAAAATTAGCAGAAAAGGGGAAGCAAGGGGGAGGTATAACTTCCCTGGAATGGCAGCCCTGCATTTCTAGTACACAATCCATTATTTATATGCTTCACACTTTTTCTATTGCTATGACCAGTTGACTGTCTGGAAGACCTTTCTCCCCATACTGTCTGCTGTCTAAACAACTCCTATTCATTCTTCAACACCCAGATCAATTCTCCTCAGTCTGGGGAGCCCTACCTGAGCTTCTGGGCTCCTACTATGCAATATCCATTTCCTTCATACAGTTTATAGAATGTGATAGCATTTTTTTTCTGATTCATCAAATGAAGAAACCAAACCCTACACTTAATAGGTAGTTTATAATTAGTTGTTGAGTAAATTAATAAATTAATTATCCTGCCCAAGAATTCTCTTTTAATGCAGATGTTGCAAGGCAGTGAGCAAGGAGAACAGAAACACACACTTTTTTTAGATATGGCAGACACTGATCTGCACCTTTGTTTGAATTACTACAATCAGTATTTATAAAGCATTGTTGATTATGCATTTCTAGTCCCATTTTATAAATGGAAAACAAACTCAAAGGAGACAAACTGTTCATACTAGTGAGAATTAATTTAGCATTCTTTGAGGGAGACATGACAATTCATGGAAAACACAGAGTACTAGGGGTTTGGGGAGAGATTTAAAAAATAAGAGAAAATAATACTGCACAGCATTTGGAATAAGAGTCTGAAATGAAATATCTTCCCCATGGCCCTAGGTTGCCCCAGGAGGCAGCTCAGCATAGAGGATAAGATCATGACTTTTGGAGCCGGTCTGCCTTGGCTTGAATCCCAGATCTACTACTATCTACCTATGTGACCTTGATCATATTGCAAAACATTTTTGAGTTTCAGTTTAACCATCTGTAAAATGGAAGTGATAATTATAGCATTTACCTTAAAAGGATATATTAGGAGAACTAAATATGTGTGATGAGCTTAAACTCCTTGGCACTTAGAGAGCATGAAGTACTAATTGTTATTATTCAATGCTTCCATCAGTTACAAGTAAAGGACAAAGTCATATGTTAAATAATGAGTACTGCCTTGTGAGTTACACAAACACATATGTTATTTATTGTGGAAAACAGAATACTCAGGAATGAGATGGCAGCTACTGCTTAAGCAACCCTCTCTACAAGGCATTGTGTGCCCAACTCTCATGAGCATTGTCTCTTGCATTCTCACAATAGGTAGGGCCTCTTTTAAACATTTTTTAAAATTTATGTTGTAGCCCTAGCCTGTTTTGCTCAGTGGATAGTGCATAGAGTGTTGGCCTGTGGACTGAAGGGTCCCCAGTTCAATTCTGGTCAAGGGCACATGCCAGGGTTATGGGCTGGATCCCCAGTAGGGGGGTGCAGAAAGCAGCCAATCAATGATTCTCTCTCATTGATCTTTCTATCTCTCTCTTCCTCTCCCTTCTTCTCTGAAATAAATAAAAATATATTTTAAAAAATATGTTATATATTTTACATTGAGGAAACCTTCTTCTCGAAATCAATAAAAATATATTTTAAAAAATATATTATATATTTTACATTGAGGAAATAAGGGTTAGAGTTGATATGATTTGACCATAGTTACAAAGTAAACAAGTAAAGACCTAGGTTTTGAACCCAAATTGATCTTGTGCTAACCCCATGTGCTACTCCATAAGTCCACTTCGTCCTCAGGAAAGTTTGTCAGCTTCTACCTTATGACTTGAATAATGCCCTCCAACAACCACCAAGGCAGGGGAAGAAGGAGTTAATGTATTTGTCTTGTTCCAGAGGGCAGAATAAACATAGCATGAAGGGAAGGGACTTTGGTTCAACATTAGAAATATTATTTAGCTATAATGAGGCACCTGTGGAATTTTGGGACTATCACTGACTTAGAAGTTAGAAAGGCATGGAAGTTTAACTCCATTTCTTCCCAGCTAGGGCAACAAATATAATAAGATTCTCTGATCATCAACACTCTTATCTGTAAAGTTAACATAAGAATCCTTAACTTATTTGGTTGTTTGAGAAATAAGGTAAGATTATATACAAAAATCTCTGATACTCAGCATGGGTTTGTTCCTCTCAGTTACCCCATTTTTAAGCAATTAGAGCTGATCTGTAATGCAGTTAAAGGTACCGAATCCCATCCCTGAAAGTGCACAAGTAGAGGCCAGATGGCTCAGTGACAGAGTCCTGTGGTGCCACCTCAACCCTCAATAGATAAAAGACCATCAAGGACCCTCTAATCCTACAGTTCTATGAAATTATGGAGGACAGATAAAACCCAGACTTGGGAGTTAAAATTAAGGTGATGGAATTGAGAAAGACAAAATTTGAATTTAGATTAGAAATAAACCACAGCAAAAACAACACAATCTTGCTTGTCCTATATAATAAAGATGTAATATGCAAATGGTCATTAAGCTGTGAAGTGTAACGACCGACTGCATAATGACTGGATCATGGATCAGCAGGGGGGTGGGGCAGTGAGCTACAAGCAGGCTGCAGAGAGCTACAGGAGGGGGCAGGGCAGCAAGCTATGAGCGGGGGAGGGGGAGCTACAGGAGGGTGGCAGTGACCTACTGGTGCACTGATTCATGCACAGGGCTACTAGTAGTAAATATATCAGCCCTTACTTAGCCATGGGGTAGCTCTAACAGGGCTACTAGTTTAGAATAATGGAGGAGGTATGGTTTGGCCATGGTGCAAGTGAAAAAGTGCTGAAGAAGTAGTTGTCAATAACCAGCTCAATATATGTTTAAAACAAACAACAATAAAACATAGCCTTGAATAATCTAATCTGAATTGCATTTTTAGAGATTTGGGATCTAGGCCAAGAAACTTAGTGTCCCACTTTGCCATGCACACCTTATTAGAAGAAAATTTTCTTCTAAAGTCAGCATATAGGTGAAAAGTTTCATGTAGCCAAAATCAATTTTAAAAAATCCTTATTTTACACATAAGGTACAGTATACATGGTTTGGGGTATACAACCCAGTTTGGTAACTCTTATGGACAATAGAATTGAAGCAGTGCTAAATTATGTCCAAAGTGAAAGTTTTACCTTTTAAAAATTTAATAAATCCCTAATGGAGAATGGGAAATGGATGAAGAATTAGAAAGTGTTTAGAAGAATTAGAAAGAATTAGACAAGTGTTTCTTCTCTACTTGTCTTCATGGTTTACTCAATATTTTAAAAAATCATTAAGTCTTTTAAACTAATAGATAGATTGTTGTGCACATCAAATTAGGTAATACATATTGATCTTAACTAAGCATGCAATTCTAACACAAAAATGGACAAATTAGATTGGTGAGAAGAATTGTGATAAATTTGAAATCATGCCATCAAGTAGAATTTAGCAAACTATGGCCTTTGGAAAAAATATGGCCTGTAGCCTGCTTTTGGACACCCACTAGAGAAAAATAGTTTTTACATTATAAAAAGATCATAAAAAAGAAGAGGAGGAATATGTGGCATAGACTCTATGTGGTCTGCAAAGCGTAAAATGTTTACTCTCTGGTCCTTCCCAGTAAAAGTTTGCCGATCTTGGCCATAAAAGGATGTTATTGGAGATTCACCACCGCAAAAAAGACCAATCTCACCCATATCTGGGTCAGTGCTCTTTATCATACACACAAGGCCCTTTCTCAATCATCACCTTCTCCAGTATCTACACTGTCACCTGTTCTCGAAATATTAATTGGTCTACCATTCTTCACCCTTGTCCCACTATTTCACTCATCTGGATCTTTGCTGGATCATTTCCCCAGTAAAATTCATGTACTCTTTCAACTTCCACTTTCTCCAAAAGTTTTCACTGTTCCCCTCTGTGCTTAAGAGCACACATGCAGGCTTCCTTCTTTTTAATCAACTCCATCTAATTGAATGCATCTGTTCCTTAATGGCATCTCCTCCTAGAACAGCGGTTCTCAACCTGTGGGTCGCGACCCCTTTAGGGGTCGAATGACCCTTTCACAGGGATAGCCTAAGACCATCGGAAAACACATATATAATTACATATTATTTTTGTGATTAATCACTATGCTTTAATTATGTTCAATTTGTAACAATGAAAATACATCCTGCATATCAGATATTTACATTACAATTCATAACAGTAGCAAAATTACAGTTACGAAGTAGCAACGAAAATAATTTTATGGTTGGGGGTCACCACAACATGAGGAACTGTATTAAAGGGTCATGGCATTAGGAAGGTTGAGAACCACTGTCCTAGAGGCTAGAGTCTAGATTGTAAATTCCTATAGAATTTTGGCACAAAGTATTCCTCTATCTTCTTAGTAAATAACACTGTGCATAAACCTGATAGGTTCTCAGTAAAAGGTTTACTAAACCAATGTAAATGTGATTGAATATTAGCAGAGCTATTGGTGTGTGAAGATCTGTACTGATTTGGAAAGCCTTCAAGAAGCAAAAATGAGAACAATGAGTGAAAGTGAGTTATCCAAATTTCCACTGGGAGCCAGAAATAGAGAAAATAAAAAAAAACAAGCATCATAAAAGAGACCTGACTTTGAATACATAGATGATAGATAGATGATAGATATATAGATAGATAGATAAATAGATAGATAGATTTCAGAAACGAAGGGAGAGGAAGAGAGTGATAGAAACATCAATGATGAGAGAATCATTGATTGACTGCCTCCAGCACACCTCCTACTTGGGAATGAGCCGCAACCTGGACATGTGCCCTGCCCTGGAATCAAACTGTGACCTTCTGGTTCATAGGTCAACACTCAACCACTGATCCACACATGCCAGACAACAACATGTCTTAATTTCAATCTGAAACATTAAAACAGGAAGTAATGGGGTTTCAGTCAAGTGGCGGTGTTAGGTGATATGATCCTCAAATTCTCCCACAACCAAGTCAAAATTACAACTGAACTACAGAACCACCATCATTCAGAACCACCTGAAATCTTAGCTGAACAGAAGTCCTACAACTACAGATATAAAGAAGAAGCCACATAGAGACTGGTAGGAGAGGTTAAGACACAGACAGGGCTGGTCCCATACCCACATTTTGAATAAAAATCAGGAGGGATATCACAGCTGCAGAAATCCACTAAGAAGCCAGGGGTTCCAGCTGCATACGAGCCCCCTCATCCCAGGGTTCCAGTGCTAAGAAGAGAAGTTCCCATAACTTCAAACTGTAAAAACCACTGGGGAATGAGGTTGAGAGAGATGGAGTGGTGCTGGCATCCCATATATTCCTCTTAAAAAGCCAGATTACTTAGAGTCACTTGCTATGAGTTCCACCACTGGGGAACCAGGGACAAATGGGGAGGAACTGAGTATTCTGGCATCTGGGCAAGAACTGGAGGGGCAGTTTTCTTCCAGACAGAAGTGATGGCAGAGACCATTGTTCCCTTTTTTGGCCCTTCTGCCACAGAGCCAGCAGGGGAACTATGCCATATCTGAGTCTCCATCAATCTGGCTATCACTGTTGGTCCCACCCTTGTGATTATTTGAGATTCCCACCCCCCCCACACACACACACAACTTGCAGACCTACCCCAGCCCTTTCAAGTGGCTTTCCCATACGAAAGGCCTATCTTCCCAAACAAGTAGCATTTGGCCTTTGCATGCCCCATACCTCTTGCTAAGTGGCTCCAGCTCTGGCACAAGTAGCAGCTTGCCTTGGTTCACAGATTGGCCTCTTTTGGCCATCTCCAAACTCAGCAAAAATATTAGCCATCTGCAGATCGATTTGTAGTTAATGAGGGTGGCCCTGGGTAGGGCACAGGTGGTGGCTGATCTTTACCTATACCTTCCAGGAAGCCCCAGAGCCAGTGCACCCAGTGGAGATCTTCAGACCACATAGGAGCATTACTCAACCTTCTACACAAAGAACATACTCAAGAGGCAGACTCAGAAGGGTACCAGGGTACCACTGAAGTAAGTCCTGCTACATGTGGTCAGCCTCTGCACTGCTGAGTCTCCAAGCAAGTTGGCCTGAGGGTAAATCCCTCCCATTGTAGTGTCAACAGCAATCAAGGCTCACCTATAACAGGAGGGTGAACACATCCCACCCTGCAGAGGGGGAGGGGGACACATGTGGATTGTGCAGTTCAGGTGGCTGGAGAGACTGCACCACTGTGCCCTATAGGACACCTAGTACATAAGGTCACTCTACCAAGACTAGGAGACATAGCAGGTCTACATAATACATATAAACAAACAGAGGGAGGCAGCCAAAATGAGGAGACAAAGAACTTTGTCCCAAATAAAATAACACAACAAAACTCCAGAAAGAAACAAAATGGAGACAAGCAATCTACTAGATACAGAGTTCAAAACACTGGCTATAAGGATGCTCGATACACTTAGAGGAAGAGTAGATGAACTTAGTGAGAACTTTGACAAAGAGATAGGAAACATAAAAACAGAGATAGAAAACATAAAAAGAACCAGTCATAAATGAAGAATACATTAACTAAAATGCATACTACATTTTAGGGAATCAACAGTGGAGTAAATGAAACATAGGATCTACATAGGATCAGAGATTTGGAAGATAAAGAAGCTGAAAACACCAAATCAGAAAAGCAGAAATAAACAATAATAAAAAAAATGAGGATAGTTTATGGAGCCTCTGAGACAACTTCAAGTGTTCCAACATTCACACCATGTTGGTGCAGGATAGAGAAGGAGAGCAAGTAACGGAAAACCAGTGAATAAATAATAATGGAAAACTTCTGTAACCTGGTAAAGAAAATCAAACTACAAGTCTAGGAAGCACAGAGAGTACCAAACAAGATGAACCCAAAGAGACACACAGCAAGACATCATAATTAAAATGACAGAGATTAAAGACAGAGAATCATAAAAGCAGCAAGAGAAAAGCAGTTAACTACAAGGGAGCGTTCATATGACTGTCAACTGATTTCTCAACAGAAACTTTGCAGGCCAGAAGGGATAGGCAAGAAATATTCAAAATTTTGTAAAGCAATGACCTAAAACCAAGTTTACTTTACCCAGCAAAACTATCATTTAGAGTTGAAGGTCAGATAAAGAGCTTCCCAGACAAGGAAAAGCTAATGGATTCATCAACACCAAATCAGTATTACAGAAAATGTTAAAGGAGCTTATTTAAAAAGAAGAAGAAAAGAGATTTAAAAAATATGAATGATACAATGGAAATAAATAAATATCTATCAACAATTACTTTAAAGGAAAATGAATTAAATACTTTAATCAAAAGCCATATGGAGGCTGAATGGATAACAAAACAAGACCTTTCCATATGTTGTCTACAAAGACTCACTTCAGATCAAAAGACACACACAGACTCAAAGTAAACAGATGGAAAAAGATATTTCATGAAAATGAAAACAAACAAAAACAGACTAAGGCAGTGATACTTATACCAGACAAAATCAATTTTAAAACACAGCCTATAGCCCTAACCCAGTGGTCGGCAAACTGTGGCTCGCAAGCCACATGTGGCTCTTTGGCCCCTTGAGTGTGGCTCTTCCACAAAATACTGACTTCTGCACATGGGCCACAAAGTTTCAATTGCACTGTACATGCGCACTCACATGTGGTATTTGTGGGAGAGCCACACTCAAGGGGCTAAAGAGCCGCATGTGGCTCGCAAGCTGCAGTTTGCCAACCACTGCCCTAACCGGTTTTGCTCAGTGGATAGAGTGCCAGCCTGTGGACTGAAAGGTCCCAGGTTCGATTCTGGTCAAGGACATGTACCTTGCTTGCAGGCACATCCCCAGTAGGGGATGTGCAGGAGGCAGCTGATGGATGTTTCTCACTCTCATCGATGTTTCTAACTCTCTATCCCTCTTCCTTCCTCTCTTTAAAAAATCAATAAAATATATTGGGGAAAAAACCAAAAACAAACAAACAAACACACACACACAAAAAAACACACAGACTATATAAAAAGAAACAAAGGAGGACCCAACAATTCTACTTTGGGATATTTATTTAAAGAAATCCAAAACACTAAGTCTAAAAGACACATACCTCTATATGTTCAATGAAGCATTATTTACAATTGCCAAGATATTGAAGCAACCTAAGTGTTCACCATTAGATGAAAGGATAACAAAGAAGTGCATATTTATAATGGAATATGACTCAGCCATAAAGAAGAATAAAATCAGCCCTGGTTGGTGTGGCTGAGTTGGTTGGAGCATCGTCTCACACATTGGAAGGTTGCAGGTTCCATCTCAGGTCGGTAGGGACACATATGGAGGGCAACCAAATGATGTTCTCTCTCACATCAGTGTTTCTCTCTCTCTCCTTTTCCCCTCTCTGAAATCAATAAGCATCTCTTCAGGTGAGGATTAATAAAAGAACGAAGTCTTGCCATCTTCAAAAACATGGATGCATGTAGAAGGTACTGTGCTGAGTGAAATAAGTCAGACAGAGGAAGACAAATGCCATTTGATTTCATTTATACGTGTAATCTACAAAACAAAATAAATGCACAAGCAGAACAGAAGTAGACTCACAGATTCAGAGAACATTTTGAGGGTTGTCATACAGGAGGGAGTTTGGGAGATGGGTGAAAAAGATAAAGAGATTAAGAAGTACAAATTGGTAGTTGCAGAATAGTCATGGGAATGTAAAGTATAGCATAGGGAATATAGTCAATAATATTGTAATAACAGAAGTCTGGCCATCTTCAAAAACATGGATGCATGTAGAAGATACTGTGCTGAGTGAAATAAGTCAGATAGAGGAAGACAAATGCCATTTGATTTCATTTATATGTGTAATCTACAAAACAAAATAAATGCACAAGCAGAACAGAAACAGACTCATAGATTCAAAGAACATTTTGAGGGTTGTCATACAGGAGGGAGTTTAGGAGATGGGTGAAAAAGATAAAGGGATTAAGAAGTACAAATTGGTAGCGGCGCAGAATAGTCATGGGAATGTAAAGTATAGCATAGGGAATATAGTCAATAATATTGTAATAACTATATGTGGTGTCAGATAGGTACTAGATTTATTGAGTGATCATCTAGTAAGTTAAATAACTTCTAATCATTCAGTTGTACACCTAAAACAAATAAAATATTGTATGTCACCTGTAATTGAAAAATTAAAAATATTTTAACACCTGCCTCAAAGGCATGTTGGGAAGTTTAAACCCATGCATATTAATTAGAAAGGCCAACACAATGTCTTGCACAATGTCAGTTCCCTTTCGCCTCTTCCTAATTCTTTATGACCTCAGGCTCCTCTGCAATGCTACATCTCTCCTCATTACACCTGAGAAAAACAAAACAAAACAAGCGAATTACCGGGAAACAGTTCCAAACATTTCATCAAAGTTTCCCCTGACTTAATATACCACCCCTGGAGGATAAACACTGGGGTTCTGCCAACAAAGGAAGGCTATGCATTGAGAGAAGACAGTTCATAGTAATTTTGTCAGCAAAATTGTAACAATAAAGACCCAAACAACACTTCATCTCACTGTCAGTTGTCTTGAAAGGGGAGATTACTTTTTCCTCGCAATCTTGGCACATCCAATTAAGGTAGACTGGCAAGCCAGGCAGGTGTAAAGTGCAAGCCAACACTTGTTCACATTAGCAGTTATCAATGGAAAACTGCAGGAATGCACAGACTTGGCAGCCCTGTTGTCCTGGAGATGATAGGCCTGCAGAGGCACGGTGGACACGGACAAGAGAGCTTGACATCTTCCCTGAAAAAGTTGGCTTCTCTTTCTCCATTTTCCTGGGTTACTTTTAGAAAACTATTATTATTTTAAATTACAGTTGATGTACAATATTTTATTAGTTTCAGATGTACAACATAGTGATTAGATTATTATATAACCTATGAAGTGATCATCCTGATAAGTCCAGTACCCACTTGACACCCTACATAATTATTATATTACTGACTATATTCCCCTATGCTGTACTTTTACATCTCTGACTGTTTTTAGAACTGGCCCTTTGTATTTCTTAATCACTTTACCTTTTGTACCCATCTTCCCAACCCCTCTCCCATCTGAGTTTGTTTGTATCTCTGAATTTATATCTGTTTCATTGATTTTGTTTTTAGATTCCACATATACGTGAAATTATAAGGTCTTTCTCTGTCTGACTTATTTCATTTAGCAAAATGCCTTCTAGGTTTATCCATGTTGTCACACATGGCAAGATTTTATTTCTTTTTATGATTGAATATATTCCATTGTGTATATTACATATATTATATGCTTCAGAGTTTTGAAAAGGAAGAAGTAGAATGCTAAAATAAAAAAAAAACATGCAAAGTATTATTCTCATAACTCAATTGCTAGTTAATTCTTTACCAGTTCATGCATTTACTCATACTTATGTGAATAAAGAAACCTAATGAAGAATGATAAGATTGGAAATTGGAGAGGATGAGAAACATGGAGAAAAAGGATGGTTAAGGATAGGCTGGTGGAGCAATTAACATTTACTAAGCCCCAACTACTAGTCAGGCACATAGCTGATCTAATTTGACCTTCAAAAAAAATTTGAAGTTTTCCCTTCTTCTTCTCTTCCTCCTCCTCCTCATTATTACTTTAATTCCACTTTGTAGATTATCAGATGAGAGAATGTTTGTTTAAGGAGGCACTGCACAAATAAGTCACTTTCTATCTAGAAAAGTAAACACAGCTCATTTCTTTTCTTCCTTCTTTCCTTCTTTACTCATTTGGAATCAACAATTCGTACATTCATCCAAGTGTCTGACTTCAAAGCCTGTGCTCTTATTACTATGCCATGAGGTAGAGAGAAAATGCAAATTTATAGAATGGAGACAGAAAGAACTGCACCATAAACATGGCACTTGAGGAAAAGATGATAATATCAGTGGCATTCAGGGGTATCTATTTCCTTTGGAATGCCTTGATTTTGGAATATTTAACCTTTAATTTAGAAGAGATTCTGACAACCAAAAACAACACCAATTGCCTCTTGACATTGCTTTTAGTTCCATGGCAGTCCCCATTGAAAGTGCTTTCAAAGATACTTAAAAAAAAGAAAGGTAAAAGCAGTGAAAGAAAAAAAAAATATTTTAAAACAGGGCTGCCTAGCACAATTACACATGTGACACATTGAAGTCACTCATGGGGACAGTGTGAGGAAATAAGGGCAGGGATTGGCTTGGTGCTTGTTTTATAGGTGAGAAAAGGACTTGAGGAAGCTATGTGACCTGTCTAAGCTCACATGTCTTTTACTTAATTAAAACCACAAGTTAATTCTTTTTTCATATGTATTAGTGGAAAATAATTTACCAATAAATTCTAATTTTATCACTTCTAGGAATATATCCCAAGAAAACAAAAACACCGATCAGAAAGGATATATGTACCACTATGTTCATAACAGCACAATTTACAATAGCTAAGATTTGGAAACAGCCTAAATGCCCATCAGCAGATGAATGAATTAGAAAACTATGGTGCATCTACACAATGGAATACTACGCTGCTGTAATAAAGAAGGAATTCTTACCATTTGCAACAGCATGGATGGAACTGGAGAGCACTATGCTAAGTGAAATAAGCCAGTCAGTGAAAGATAAATACCACATGATCTCACTCATTTATGGATAATAAAGACCATTATAAACTGATGAACAAAAATAGATACAGAGGCAAAGAAGCATGGAACAGATTGCCAAACTACAGCGGAAGGTAGAGGAGGATTGGGGGAGCGGGTAAGTGATCAACTGAAGGACTTGTATTCATGCATATAAGCACAACCAGCAGACTTAAGACACTGGGGGCAGAGGGACGAGGGCAAGTGCCAGGGGGGAGGGGAGGCTGGGGGGGGGAGGTGAGTGAGGAAAAAAAAAGGAGACATATGTACTACTATTTATAATTCCTTAAACAATAAAATTAAATTAAATTAAAAAAATAAAAATCTTCACCAGGAAAAAAAAAAGGTGGTAGTGCACTATCAGTAATGAATAGTTTAGGCCCAGAATTAGTATTGTAGCACCTTGCTGTTCAAAGGTGGTTCATGGACTGGTGGCAAAAGCATCAGCTGGGAGTTTATTAGAAATGCAAGCTCCTAGAATCCTTAGGTGTTTTGCACACATTAAATTTTGAGGAGCTCTGAGAAGAAATGACATACCTTATTTAAAAAAGGTGGACTTTGGGACTAAGTTCACCTGGGTTTAAATCTCAATGCAAATTTCTGAGCCATGAGCCTGATTTGGATAGTGAAGAAAGAAAGGGGGAAGCATTCAGGGAGAAACAGCAGCTTGGGCAAAAGTGCAGAGGTGTGACTAAAGTTGGCAGGTTCACGGGAGGGCAAGTAAGTGGCCAAATGTGTGGCCTGATATTCTTCCTAAAGTGTGAGGATACGCTAGAAATAGGACTTAACTGCCAGGGTGAATATTCAACTGATGAATGGGAAACAATTAATGGCTCACACCAAACCACAACAAAACCGATTATTTTTGTCTGCTATATTAAAGTTTAACTATATCTGACATGTAGGTGCTCAATAAAAATTTGTTGACTGATTGAGTGAACATAATAAAACAGTTTAATGTCTGTCATCTGAGGAGGTGTTTCCAACATCTTTGAAAGATAAAAGCATGGATTATTTTTTACATTGTCATTATCTTTCTCCATTGTATAGAACACTGGAATTTGGGAGGAGAAAATGATCTGCATGAAATTATGCTGCAAGTAATTGCTGTAATTGAAGAACTCCCAAACATTCCCTTTTTTAGCCAATCAGGCCTCAGTTCTTTGGCTTCATACTCTTGTAACTTCACAACCCAGATCTTCTCTTGAGAACAAAGTACACACAGTGAATGAGGGAAGAAAGCAATGTCCTTGTGCGTCATGGCAACCAGTTCTTTGTAGAAGTTCACTGTGTGGCATTTTGTGCCACTGATCCTTGTATCTCCCAAAAGGTTGGGGAGTGGCTCAGCTAATTGGGGTGAACAAGCTTTATTTGTACACCTTGCTCTGCCATCATGTTGGGCACTGTGTTCAGATAACCTTTCCCTGATTCTGATTGGCAATTACTGTGTTGTTTTTTAACTCAGAGTAGGACTTAAAACAATTCAATATAGGGAAAGACTTACCAAGAGAGGGGGGAATTAATAAAGCAAACAACTTACTGACCAAAAATTGAATAGATTTAACATGAGATTATATGTCCACTACCTAAGCCAGTTTCAGAATACTGACAACTGAAGTTGCCTCTATGAAGGTAATGCCTAGTGGGTGAAATGGTTGTCCCAGAAGGCTGTGTAGTATACTGAAATACATTGACTTGAATCAAGCTGAAACAAATGCCAGTTCTGGCATTAATACACCACGCACCTCCCCGCCCCCCTCCAACTAACTAGCTCATGTTTAGAGAACACTTAGGATGTGCCAGGGAAAGTATTAAGTGTATCCGCAGAAAATAGTTCATTTAATCTTCACAACCACCCTGTGATTAATCCTAATTTACAGCTGAAAATGTGGGTTCAAGAGTTTTCAGAACTGGCTCCCATCATGCAGTTGAAAAGAGGCATACTAGTAGTTCAAATCCAGTCCTGCCCACCTCAAAGTTTCACTCACTTGACTTAACATCACCTGCCTCCTGTTCAACTTTGGAGACTTGGAGCCAGTTATTTAACCTCTCAAAGACATGGCTTCCCCAATTTAAAAACAGGAAGGCAACACATGCAAAGATCAATAGCTAATGCCTGTGAAAATTAGAAGAGTGCATGGCACACAGTAGGTATTCAATAAATATTAGCATTTTCTTTCTTTCTCTCTTGAATCCTAGGAGGAAAAAAAAAGCTTCCATCTAAACATCAGCTCCGTAGAGCTTGCAGAGGTTTTGATTACAAACAATATCATTTTACTGGAGTTAATCAACATCATTATGAGTTCTGAGACTAGCTTTGTAGGCAGTTCTGATGGGACCATAGGATCTGTTACAGAACACAGAAACTCTCTTTTGTTTAGTGCTCCAAAGGCTCTGTTATGCTACACACCTGCTAAGTCACACCAAAAATACTATTGACAGGCTTGGTAACACTACTTCGATTTGGAGTGTCTGGTGTTTGCTCTTGGCTAATCTGTGCCAAGTGTTTCAGTTTCCTCAGGACTCTTTTTTTGTTTTTTTGTTTTTTTATTTCATTTCTTTTTTGTTGTTGTTTTTTAATTTTTTTTATTGCTTAAAGTATTACAAAGGGAGAGAATTCACACAAGCCACTGTTAGGACTTTTTCAAATTCAATAGTAAAATGAGAGGAACACCACCCATTTCCCAGCTTTGCTGTGAGAAGAGAATGAGATAAATGTGGTTGCATGCCTAACTCATGACAGGTGGTATCTAGTTCTTAATTCTTGCCATCAGAGGCCTTACATCACAGAGGGCCATGAACCAGCTCTTTCTTTGCCTCTAAAAAGGTTTAGAAAATGAGCATTCCAAATACAATGTGTATGCAAATGATTTTCCTGGAAATGCCTCTTCTGCTTTAAAATGAGGAGTCCAAATGTAGCCTTTCCCTTTGAAGATAAGAGCTGGTGGACAAGGTAACAGCCATCTTAGTTTCAGAAAGTTTATAAATGAGCCTCATATGAACCAGAGTTAATAGAATTCAAGGAAAAGGAGGGGTTAAGAAGTGAGAAGAGATATAAAGGATTTGTGATTATTAGATAAACATGCAGTTATTTTAAGGAGAAGCTCACGTTTGGAATAAAATTCTATACAGTAGACAGATGCTAAGACCACTGAAGCAATGAAGTGCAGTCATAGGGAATGAGACAGGGTGAAGGAAGACACTCTGAATAATGTATATGAGCACACCCTAATGTATTTTAATAAGAAAGGTCAAAGGCCATGTACACCTGAAATTCTCCTGTGACCTATGGCCCTCATCAGAGAACTTAAGAATTTTGGTTGATACCCAAGTCTGGTGTTTCAGAACTCTCTGACCATATATCTACTGTGAACCTCAGTTTATTTCTCATTTATCAAATAAAGAAAATGGATAATGTGCCTCTTTATCTGGTATTTATTATAACATGATTTTTCAAGTATATTTTAGTTCTGATGTCACTGAACTCTCCATAACAAATGTCTGATATGGCTTTCACTATTTCCATATTTTATGATACAATTGAGGCTGAGAAACTTAGTCAAGGAACCTTCAACTCCCCATAGTTGACAGGTGGCACAGCCTAGATGGAGAACCCAGATTGTCTCTAAAGCTTGAGTTATTTTGACTATGTGACACTAACCCCCTCAAACAATTGCATAATATAATGAACATGGAAGCAAGGGGCATTGTGTCTAGCACATAACTGGCATTCAGGAAACAGTGGTTGAATCTAAGGCCAAAATGATAGAGAACTGTCTATCTTGTACTATATACCACATAATGGAGGCCCAGCACACAAAATTCATGCAAGGGTAGGTTCCCTAGGCCTGGCCAGCAATCAGGGCCAATCGGGGCCTTCCTTTCCCCAGCTGCCGACTGCCGGCCAGGGCCTTCCTTCGTTCAGCACCACCCACTGATGGTCAGCACATGTCATAGTGAGCAGTCAAACTCCAGAGGGGACAATTTGCATATTAGCCTTTTATTATATAGGATGATTAACTTTAAAGGAACATGAGGATGGTCTGGCAAACATACCACATGAATGAAAGTAGTCACCGTGAGAGACTGGACAGTCTTCCTAAAGTTGCCACCCTGTTAAAGATATTCCTAAACTCTCCCTGGTGGATCAAAATTGGAGGAGTTTGAAACACAGACCATTATTTACTTACATCAGAGTAAATTTTTGGTGTTTGAAAGGAAGCTTGGATGTTTGAAAAGGCCAGTTTGGCAATTCAGGCAACTTACTTAGAGGTGGGCAGGAAGTAGATGGGATAGTCTAGGAAGGAGACACAAACCAGAAAGGCTCTGAGACTGCTCCACAGTCCCCAAAGAAGCTGTATTTACATGTTAGGATTCTTCTTCTTTTAAAAAATCTTTATTGTTGAGGGTACTACAGATGTTGCCCTTTTTCCTCCCATTGCCTCCTCCCCGCCCAGCCGGAGTGTCTCAGTTAGTTGAGCATCATCCCATGCACCAAGAAGTTGCAGTTTCAATCCTGGTCAGAGTATATGCTCAGCTTGTGGGCTCAATCCCTAATAGGGGGCCTGCAGGAGGCAGCCAATCGATGTTTCTAGCCCCCTCTCCCTCTCCATCTCTTTCCCTCTCTCTCTAAAATCAATAAAAACATATTTTTAAAAAATCAAAACATTTCTAGTTTTAGGAGGACATTTAATGGCCATTTGTATAGGAAAAAAGCAACAACAATAACAAACACCAACAACAAAGCTTGGGCTTATGTATCAGAAAGATCAGGAGGCATGTCCCATCCTCACCTCCCTGCTGAGCTGTGCAGTTTCATTTCCCCTCTGAGTCCATTACTGTCGAGAGTGATAACGATTTCTTCCTTGTTGGATCTTGTGGATGTTAAATGAGGTGATGTATATGAAATCACTTCTAACACAGTGCCTACATGGTAGCAACTGAAACACTGTCGGTGCCCTGACTTTTTTCTTAGGTTTCCTGATTCTTACTTGTAAAAACATCAGCTTGGAGGTTCTGACAGACGTGATGACCTTTCTCCCACCCCATTGCTTGTTGGGATATAATTCACTTGTCGTGTTGGAACATGATTTAATTTTAAAAGCAAGATAATGTGAGCACTTGAGACCCAGTTGAAGTTATTCAATCAGAAAAAGGTCACGGTAACATATAAATATTGAAAAGAATGATAATTAGGCAGGGAAAACAGCAGAACACATTAAAAAGGCATGAAACAATTTTTAAATGTTAACATCCCAATTTAGCAATGTTTACACTACATTTAATAGTTTTATTTCAAGCCAGACTTCTGGTGTAGAGAAGAAGAGGATTAACTTAGAGGCAATTCTAGAAACACAGACACACATTATCATACATGCATATGCACACAAACAAGTGACTCTGTTATTTGGGGATGTAGCTATCATTAATGATCCTCGCACTCCTCAGAACTATTTACACAGGAAAGTTCTAACAAGTCAAAAACAATAATACAGCAGTGGGAAGAAAACAAGACACCATAAGATGCTGCATTTCATTTAGCAGTTGGCAAGTTTCAGAGGTTCAGCAATCTGGTCTAGATGTTTATATGAAGCCCTTCCATCTGAGAAAGAAATCTTTGGAAAACAAGTCCAAACAACAGGCCTTGCAATCCACAGATGAAGCTTGGAATCTACCATGTCCTGATTGTAGAGTGATTTAACAACTTTGAGAAACTGTTTCCTGATCTGTAAAATGGGAATGAAATGGACAAATGTATGATGGTATAGGGTTGTTCAGATAAATAAAGCCACAAGTAGCATATGACACACAGCAATTAATTATAAATGTTATTCCTCTGCTCCTATATCCTTTTTGGAAGTGCCACAAAATACTTATTTTATCATGCACATTCAACAATTCTTTCAAGCATCTGTGCTTAATAAGTAATATTCATGTGTAATATTACATAATTTTATACAATGTATTTTTAGAATGCAAAGCACTCTACCACCATTATGTAAATTGGTCTTCACTAAGACCCTGTGAGTAGATTAAATTAAGATGTTAGTACCAACTGGGCAAATAAACAAACTGAGGCACAGGCTACAGACTGGAGGAGATGCTTAACTATACCCTAAGTCTTTCAGTTCTTTTTTTAAAAAAGTTATCTTTATTGTTGAAAGTATTACAGCGTCTTCTTCATTTTTTCCCATTGAACTCCTCCACCCACACCCACCCACACAGGCCTTCACCACACTATTGTCTGTGTCCATGGGCTATGCATATATGCACAGCAGATGCCTGGTGCATGAATTAGTGCATGGGTGGGGTCCCTTGGCCTGGCCAGTGATCATGGCTGATTGGGGCTGCAGGAGGTTGGCCTGGGGGAGAGGCTGCGGGAGGTTGGCTGTGGGAGCACACAGACTTGCGTGTCATAATGACTGGTCCACTAGTCATTTGGTTGTTTGGTTGCTTAGGCATATATATATATATTCAAGCCATTTTGCAAAAGCATTCAGTAGCCCAAACTCTGCACATCCATAGGAGGAATTAGCATGCACTAAGTTTACCCAGAGAAGCAACTGAGATACTGAGCCTTATATTATATATTTATATTTATATTATTTATATATATAATTACCCCTATTAATCACTTTCCAGTCTCCCACTTCTTAAAAAACAACCACATGATGTTTCTTCTGTTTCTAGGTATGACAGACTAAGTGGTACTAAATGTGTCCTTCCCCTAAAAAATAAGAACTATAAAACTGGACAGAATATATGAGGACACTGTGTTCAGACCCTAGAGAGTGGGCTATGCAAGATTGTGGTTTTCAAGAAATGAGGTGAACCAAATATATTCTCCAACTTTCTGCCTATGTGCATTTTTTTTTCTGGACTGCAGCAAAGTGGAGCCTGAAAGAGGATATGGCTAAGAGCTAGGTTTGGGGCTGCTAATGTATTTGAGCAGGTGTTTGAGAGGCTGAATAAATTGTGCAGGGGTGAGCCACAGAATTGTGAGTGGGAGTTCCTTATGGGACTGCTGTGATGTGTTAGGCTCTGCATGATCAGAACTAGGGTATAATAAGCCTAGCAGAGAGTAGCTGCTGTGGGCTTGCATAGGGCAGGGGATGTTCAAGTTTTGTCCCATCCAGTATGTGAATATTGCTGAGCTTCTCAGGCATCCAGCTGACACCCAAACTAGGTAGAAGCAAGAAAAACAAAAAGCAGAAATCAACATAATTTTTTAAAAGTAATTCTAATAGATAAATTAATACAAAAATCCAGCTCCTTGCAAACATTAATGAAATTGATAAATCTCTAGTAAGACTGATCAAGAAAAATGTTTTTGAAAGAAGAGCCAAATGAGCCAGTTTTATACCCCCTGCTCTTTCCACTACACTACCTGTCTCATGAATGGGGATGGGGACCTAGTGGCAGGACCCTTCATTAACCAGCTTGTGACTTCCCCATGGATGAAAAGCACCATGTATTTCTGTGGCATCGTACATCGTATAACACTCTTCATCAGCCCTTTTGAGGTCATAGCACCTTTATCAAAAGGAAGAACAGATTTCAGGTAGCAAATAAGTTAGTTAGTTCAGGCTCAGAAATGCCTAGTCCCATGGCCAAGGTCAGATGGCTAAAAAGGGACCCAGGCAGAACCTGGACAAATGGGTTAACTCCAGTTTTATTTTCATATTGAAAGAGAAAAAAAAAAGGCCAGGAAAGTAGTTAAGAACTTTTCCCCACCATCTTTCAGTGATCATGCTTAGCCAAGAATGAATGTTTATTATTAAGGGAAGGAAATTCCACTATTTTAAATGGTCAGTATTCCTGTGTCTCAGTCAGATTGCAAGGTCTTCTCTCTGTCTTGTTAGTTTTGAATTAAATGGATAATAGTTTCAAATTAAATGGTAAAATTTAGGGGTTGCTTAACGACTAAAATGAAATGTAAACACATATGAAAGGTGAAAGAAAATACAATTCAATCTAAATTCCTCTCTTTATTTCAGTGAGCTCATTAGTCAACTAGAAATGAATAAAACTGTAACAAGGTAACATGAGTCCCTAACAAAATAACATATCAATCATATTTAATTAGCATACTTTTTTGTAATCTAAAACAATTTCCAGTTCATTTCAAAGGACTTCTTTCAGCTTCTTTTTAAGTTTTTGTTTTGAATTCAAGTGATAAGTATCCTAATTACAGTTTGTTTTTTAGTTAGGTTTTTTTCCACCCCCTGTTTTAAGAGTGAGAGAAATGAAGAAGGAATAATATTTCTGACCCAAGACAGACCCTCAGTAGAAATGAGGTTAGTACTTTCAGCACCAATTCTGAGGTAATCATTCCTGGAAGATTTTGGTGCATCTAGAAGATATTAATCCTTCATTATCTCTAATTTCCCCTATTCTTTAGCTTTTATTTCAAACCACATGTTGGATCCAGACTGCTTGGGATTAAATCATTACCAGCTGAGTGACCTTGGACAAATTACTTGAACTGTC
>NW_005353349.1:523088-529675 GCF_000412655.1 Myotis brandtii
GGTAATACCTGTAAACCAAGGTTGTTGTGAAGACTAAATGAGTTAATATATATAAAGTTTTTTTAAAAGTCTGTGGCTTGCCTCATCCCAGTGGAACAACATCCTGTGTACCAAAAGTTGCAAGTTCAACCCACTGTCAGTCAGGGCACATACCTAGATAGCCAGTTCAATCCCTAGTCAGGGCAGATATGGGAGGCAACTGATTGATGTTTCTCTCTCACATCGATGTTCACCTCTCTCTATCTCTCCCCTTTCCTCTATTTCTAAAATCAATAAAATATAACCTCAGGTGAGGATTAAAAAAGAATGTCTGTGGCTCTGTAAGGATTTGCTACTGGTATTATTATTATTACCCCATTTCTTCCCAGCTGTTTTCTCTCTCCATTTCCTGACACCACATTAATTTAGGGAGGCCACTGGCAAATTCTTTAACACCTTATGTTTGGGCAGCAGAAAATTTAAGCCACACCACTCATCCACCATAGAATCTTCAGCAATAGACTCTTCCTTTTGGAACTTCAGTTTCATTATCTTTCTCTTGAAGACAAAATTCATTTCGGTCTTAGAGGGATGTTCTTCCACTTTGTTGAAGCTACTCTTTCCCCTGACTCCTTACGCCCTCATTCTATGCACTCATTCAGGCAGCCCCAACTCAAAAGCTAACTCCAGTGCATACTTTTCTCAACTCCTTCCTTTTGCAAGTACTCATAGCCTGTTCTCAGTACATTTCTTCTCTTTTTATCTTGGGTTACAGCTGTTTATGAAAATAATATACTTCTTTCCTGCTATGGTGCAACCAACTTGAGGGAACTACTCAAGCCATGCCCTCACTTAGGTCACTGCTACTGATCAAATTGATTTGGTTCCATAAAATACAGGCTGCATGGAAGAGGCCACATGTGCTGCCACAGAAATAAAGTGACCACAAGTAATCCTGAAAATGAAGGGCTACGCCATTGCACCTCACCTCAGAGTCACATACATCGCTTCCCAGACTCCATGTTCTGACCTAAACTGTACCCTGTGGCAAAGCCAACCTTCAAATATCTCACCTAGTTGCTGACTTTCAAGATCCTTTCCCTTTCCCATTAGAACATTTTCTTTGTGTTTTTTTTTTCTTCTCATAGTCCTTCCTTAACCTTCAAAGTCTCCCCTAATTGCTGACTTTCAAGATCCGTTCCCATTAGAACATTTTCTTTGTGTTTTTTTTTCTTCTCATAGTCCTTCCTTAACCTTCAAATTGCTAATTTCTTTGCTAATTTATATTTATTTTATTTTCTGGATGCCCCAGTTCTTGGAAACACAGTGTTTTTCTGCTTGTAACTATGTCAGAATTACTGGAGCTAAACTTGTCCTCACACTGAAAAAAAAAATGGTAATATTGGATGGAATAGATGAAAAAACAACAACACGGTTTCTTTCTAATTTCTTTTGTGAATCTTCTCATCTACACAACTATCTATCCATCCATCCATCCATCCATCCATCCATCCATCCATTCACCCAACCATCCAATAACCATTTATAACTCACCTGTAATACAAAAGACAAAGCACAGTGTACTGAGAATAGTGAAATAAATAGCACATCGTTCAGCCCTCAAATAGGTATTGGGGCAACTTGGTGTAGAAAATTCAGTTCAACTGAGTTGAAATTGGTTGATCATGTCTGGTGCTGGGGAGTCTGAATATGAGGAAAATATGGGTCTCAGGGAGCTTACAAGCCTAGTGAGGAAATCAACCCTTAGAAAGTTTTATAAGTGTGATAGGTATTGAAATGCAAATATCAGATTGATCAAATGTGTGCTCTGTCAGGTGAGGGCTTGTTGACCTGGAAAAGTTTCTCAGCTGCTCAAATATTCACTTTTTTTTAACGTGTAAGGCAGGTGTAATAGTATCACACAGTGTTGTTTTGAATACCAAGTAAGAGAATTTAGAAAAGTGCTTTACTTCATGGCAATGATTTTCAGAATTCTAAATGTAGTATTGCCCATCTTGGGGTCACTGTGAGAAGTAAATAGGATAGACGAAAACATCCAGCACATAGTAGGTGTTCAGTACATATGAGGTTTCCTCTTTCCTTTTCCAGTAACTCCTTTGGTCAGGTTCCATAGTATATCCTCCAAAGGAAATACTTAGGAGTTCCATTACTTCCATGTGATTTTCTCTCTCGACAAGTGTCTGCAGGCAGCAGTTCAATCCTGCTTTCATTGGACTCCCACATTATCATTAACCACTTGACAGCCTAATCCTCCTCAGAGTGAGACAAAACCATTGTTCCAACTCCAGGCAAGTCAAGTGCTACAAAGTGATTCACTGTGGACCCTGCCCACCACATTGCTGCCCTGACAGCTCGATTAAGGGTCTGCTCAGGGGTAGGATGTTGCATCTGTGCCCTCAGATGAAAAGGTACAGAAGGAAGCAGACATTCACCCATGGGATGGAAAGCAGAAAGTGTGCGGTCCTGAATTTCTTTTAAACAAAACAAAGCCTGTCTCTTCCAGTGCACCTCCTTTCTTTAGGTCATCACATACAATAACTTGTTCATCAAACATTCACTGAGGGTATACTATGGGCTTAGACCTGTGCTAGGTAAAGGTGAATCAGAGATGGACAAGGCACAGCCTCAGCTCTCAAGGATCTCAAAATCTAGTAGAAATACAAAGAAATATTAAAACTCACTAAATTTTTTATATGAAAATAGATAAGGTGATGATAGAGCTTCATCTGGTCATACTAGGAAAGATTTAATGAAAGAGGTGGCATTTATTTCATGCTTTGCAGTGTGAGTAGGAGCAAAACCTATTTTATTTAATAAAGATTTATTGAGCAATTGGTATATACTGAAATGTGCTAAGTTTTGAGCCACAAATATTAATATAACTCTATTTGAATTACCAGCCTAGCACTTAATTATGTAGGAGGTTCCAGAAGGAGAGTATTTGCTTTCAAGATGTTTGGGAACATGAAATGTAGAGGAATGATGAGTAACTCAGGTTTGGGGGAATATAGAATAGTTTGAGAAGAGGTTGTTACCTGATTCAAACAGTTCTATAAGCTATGTAAGGGACTTAGCAAGGAACTTTGACTTCAATTTTTTTTAATAAAATAGACAACCATAAAGGTATGTGTTTTTTTATAAGTGAGAATAAGATGAAAACATACTGCTCTCCTCATTCCCAAATGAGAGAAGAGTGATTCAGAACTATTCCTCCAAGTAGGGTTTATAAACCAGGAGCATCAGCATCTGTAGCCACTGAGCTGTTTAGCAGTATAGAGTCCCAGGCCCAGCTCAGAGCTACTGAATCAGAATCAGAATATAAATAAGATCCCCAGAGAGCATAAGATTCACATGCACATTAACATCTGAGAAGCCTTTGCCTAGGAATCTAAGCAACTTACTCATGGTCACGCAGCTGATCAATCATCAGACACCGGTTTCCTGACCTTCACCTCAATTCTCTCCTCACTTCCATGCTTCTTCCTCAGGCATTTCTATGACCATCACGTTTTGGTGAGTGGGGCAGTCACAGGGTGCTTGGATAGAGAGATTGTGTTCCTCTGAAAGGGACAAACCTGAAGAGGAGTCTCATGGTGGCCAAAAAGAATGTTTGGCAGGAATATTTGGTGTAATCATACTCCACCACATAGTAATTATTATAATTTTAATTTATGCATTATCCCAACATATATTTTGTGCTAAAAAGCATCCTATCCTTAAAACAAATAACAATAATAATAATAATAAGGTAATTTTAGTTTTGTTGGAATGCAGATTATGTTGATGAGCAGACATTTCTTTCAAGAAGAACAACTCTAAGGTGCTACCTGTATCAGGAGAATATGGTGACAGTAGCAGTGGGGTGGCATGCAGCAGTGAGAGGAAAGAAACAAAGGGACCAAGACAAAGGACAGGATGGCACTGATGAGACAGAGGTTGTTTTTGCTAATAGGAGGTGGGGGTCTCTGACGAGTCTCAGGTTGCTTGAGAATGTTCAGAAACAGAGGATTAAAAAAAAAGTTGCCATGGACTATGTCTTAAATGTCTTAGAGCAGTGGCTCTCAACCTTCCTAATGCCGTGACCCTTTAATACAGTTCCTCATGTTGTGGTGACCCCCAACCATAAAATTATTTTCGTTGCTATTTCATAACTGTAATTTTGCTACTGTTATGAATCGTAATGTAAATATCTGATAGCAGGATGTATTTTCATTGTTACAAATTGAACATAATTAAAGCATAGTGATTAATCACAAAAACAATATGTAATTATATATGTGTTTTCCGATGGCCTTAGTTGACCCCTGTCAAAGGGTCATTCGACCCCCAAAGGGGTCGCGACCCACAGGTTGAGAACCGCTGTCTTAGAGTTAAGAAAATATGCCAATCTCCCATTATCCATGGGGATATGTTCCATGTCCCCCAATGAATGCAGGAAACCATGGGTAGTACCAAACCCTATATATACTACTAGAGGTACAGTGCAAGAAATTCATGCACTCAGGGGGGCCCCTCAGCCTGGACTGTGCCCTCTTGAAGTCTGGGAGCCCTCAGTGGATGTCCCACTGATGGTTAAGGCCTGCTTCCCAGGGAAAGCTGGCCTAAACCGGCAGTCGGACATCCTTAGTGCTGCCAGAGAGGCGGGAGAAGCTCCCACCACCATCTCTGCACTTGACAGCTGTGAGCCCGGCTCAGGGCTTCTGGCTGAGTGGCTTTCCCGCTATGGGAGTGCACTGACCACCAAGGGGAAGCTCTTTCATTGAGTGCCTGCCCCCTGGTGGTCAGTGCATGTCATAGCGACTGGTTGTTCTACCGTTCGGTCGATTTGCATATTGGCCTTTTATTATATAGGATGTTTTTTTAAAATACATACATACCCATGATAAAGTTTAATTTATAAAGTAATCATGATAAGAGATGAAAAAATATTAGTAAAATAGAATAAGTATAGCAATATACTGACATAAAAGTTACGTGAATGTTCTCTCTTTTTTTCTCTCTCTTCTCTCTCTCTCTCTCTCTCTCTCTCTCTCTCTCTCTCTCTCTTTCTCCTAACCAAGATTGCTACTAAGTGACTAACAGGTGGGTTATATATACAGTGTAGGTACAATAGACAAAGAGACAATTCATGCCCTGGGCAAATGGGGTGAAACAAAGATTTTCATCACACTATTCAGAATGGGGCACAATTTAAAACTTCTGAATTATTTATTTCTAGAATTTTTGTTTAATATTTTAAGACTGCAGTTGACCATGTGTAACAGAAACCATAAATGAGGGGAACTACTGTATTGTAATTTCTGTTTAGGGTGAATTTCTTTATATATGTTGACACTTCAGCATTGAGTCAAGTATTTTGTTTTATACAGAACTTTAAGAAAAAAATGCTACTAAGGCTCTTACCTAAATTTGGAGCTAGTTTGTAAGGCTGCCCCTCTCTTCAGTGAATCATGCCTCCCAATATTCATGTGCTCATATAGTTCCCTCCTTTGAAATCTAGCCTGGCCCTGTGACTTGTCTTTGACCAGTAGGATCCAGGAAGAGTGATGTTCTGTGACCTCTAAGGCTAGAGTATAAGAAGCCTTGCATCTTTGCCTGGATTTATTGAAATGCTCATTTTTATGAAGCTTTATGCAATCTTCATTTAATCTTTATCATATACCTTTGAATAAGCAAATTAAGTATTAAATAGAAGCTATGTATACAGTGAGGTACAAAGTAAATAAGAGTGCTGTTCTTATAGAGCTCATAGTTGATTCCCTCTCATCCTTTTTTGCTTCCCTGTTCTATTTTCTAATTGAGGCCAGCAAGACCTTAAATGCCATATCTCAACCTGTATACCTCAACTTGTGAACAGCCAGCTGGTCTACTCCCTAAACTTGGACTCTTCACCTTCCAGTCCACTTTGCATGTCACCACTTATAACCAAATTCATCATCTTAAAATCCCATTAAATCTTGTCATTTCCTCAACATTAGATGAGTCATAAGGAATAGGTAAATTCAGAAGCTGTTGATTAATTAAGAACCACTGAAATGTCGAGGGTAGTCAGTAAGGTTAAGATATCATTTATGACAAGAACTAAAGTGTTGGGAGACAGAGAACACTATGTCTGGATTTGATACAACAGAGTAGAGAAGTCCCAGTGATGACCAGGTCTAGATCCAGAGAATAGCCAAGTAGTAAGTACAAGGCTGAAATGAATTGGACCAAAGTCATTGAAATTTGAAAAGTTTAGGAGGTGAGATTACAGGATGTTATGTTAGTCACCCATAAAAATATACATCTTCATTTAAATTAAAAAAAATACCCTATCTACACTAATAAAAGAGAAACATGGTAATTGGTGTACGACTGCTACCCTTTTCATTGGCTAATCAGTGAGTATATGCAAATTAACTGTCAGCCAAGATGGCGGCCGGCAGCCAGGCACTGAAGCGAGCACGAGGCTTGCTTGCTGCAGACTCCAACGTTCGCTGCCTCACTTGCCAGCCTCTCAGCTGCAAGTCTAAGCAACTATATACTATGTTGCAAATAAGAAGGTAAACAAACCGCCAGAAACCAGCCGGACTGAAACCCAGCCGGAC
>NW_005353349.1:529842-531301 GCF_000412655.1 Myotis brandtii
CCCTCCCCCCGCCCCCCGAGGGCACAAATTTTTGTGCACTGGGCCTCTAGTCTGATAATAAGATTTGTGGTATAGATTGAGATTATGAATCAAGTACCAGGAATCTTTGATGAATGTGGGGAGATGACCAGGAAGGCTGTGGATGATCCTGGAAGACCTCCAAGATAGTACAATAGAATTAGCTTTCAAATAAGGGGGAAAAGTAGTGATTAAGGAGAAACTCTGAGGAACTAAAATAATTAGAACTTCCTTACTTCCAGGCTTGTGTTTAGTGAGATCTTCATTCATTTGATCCACAGTTTTTATTATGTAATTAGAGGTCTGGTGCAGGAAATTCATGCATGGGTAGGGTCCCTAGGCCTGGCTGGTGATTAGGGCCAATAGCGGGGTGACTGGCAGAGCAATCAGGGGCCCTCACTGGCACCTGCCCTGGCTGGCCTGGAGCCTGAGGGCTGGGGGCATCTCCTGCATTGAGTGTCTGCCCCATGGTGGTCAGTGTACATCATAGTAACTGGTCATTCCACTGTTCATTTGATTTGCATATTAGGCTTTTACTATATAGGATTATGTGCAAAACAAAAAATAAAACTAAAAACAACTCTGGATTGAGATGTTTAAGGAAAAAGCAACTTTTACTAAATAGTGTCCTTAGGAGTGAACTTCCTAAGGGATATAGCAGTCCCTTGGAATCAGACCCCACAGATCAGTGCTTAAATTATATATTTTTTCACACAAAACAGTTTTTCACTGCTACTGTCTTGATCACACTTATAGGAATTCAATTTCACAATCACTACTTACATGAAAAAAAAAAGAACCATTTAGGGAAAACAAAGTAATTGCTATTATTGCCATCCCATTGATTTGTAGTCCCAATTATTTGTAGTATTTGTAGATGGGCACTTTGTGATTTTACTTTTTGTCCTACCTCCTATCAATTTTGCTGACATTTTTATTCCCACCTGAAGAGGGCAAACCATAGGAGAGAGAATTAAGAAACAATGCTACTATCTTCATTCGAGTCCTTGAAATGTTCCTTTCAGATCCTTTGTCTCGTTTGTTTCTTATTTTAACATGCACAAAGGTTCACTTGATAGATTATTGAAACACAGACTGTGAGACTTCAGCCCCAGAGATCCCACCTTAATAGGACCTGATTGTTCAAGTGTATGTTGTATAATTTGCACATGTTTGTGAGTTTTTCAGGTTTTCCTTCTGCTACTTATTTCTAGTTTCATTCCATTATAGTTACTGGATATGATTTCAATCTTCAAAAATGCTTTGTTAAGACTTGTTTTGTGACCTATCAGGATCTGTACTGGAGAATGTTTAGGGTGTGCTTGAGATGAATGTGTATTATGCTGCTGTTGGATAGAATGCCATGTATATGTCTATTAGGTCCATTTTGTCTACAGTGTTGCTCAAGGCCTCTGATTTTTTTCTGACCTTTTTTCTCAGT
>NW_005353349.1:531327-536540 GCF_000412655.1 Myotis brandtii
TTTTTTACAGAGAGGAAGGGAGAAGGATAGAGAGTTAGAAACATCGATGAGAGAGAAACATCGATCAGCTGCCTCTTGTGCATCCCCTACTGGGGATGTGCCCGCGACCAAGGTAGTACATGCCCACCGGAATCAAACCTGGGACCCTTGAGTCCGCAGGCTGAAGCTCTATCCACTGAGCCAAACCGGTTAGGGCTTGGCCTCTGATTTTTTACTGACCTTTTGTCTCAGTGTTATACTGAAATTTGGGTATTGAAATCTATTATTTATGTGTTACTGTTCATTGTTTCTTCAATATAATGCATATATTAGTTCATTTTATAATATCCTTTCATTTTAACTTGAAGAACTGCCATTAGCATTCTTGGATCTGGTGTTAATGAACTTCTTTGGCTTTTGTTTTTCTGGGAATTACTTTCTCCATTTCTGAAGAACATTTTTTGCCTAGTTAAGTATTCTTAGTTGGCAGTTTTATTTTTCTTCCAGCACTTTAAATATATCATCCCTCTCCCTTCTGATCTGTAAGTTGTCTGCTAAGAAATCTGCTGAGTCTTGTTTTCCTTTTTTGTTAATCCTCATCTAAGAATATTTTTTTGTGATATTTAGAGAGAGTGGAAGGGTGGGGAAGGGACAGAATGAGAGAGAAACATTGATGTGAGAGAGCACATTGATTGGTTGCCTCCCACACACACACAGATCAGGGTTGGGAGTTGGCAGTTTTATTTTTCTTCCAGCACTTTAAATATATCATCCCTCTCCCTTCTGATCTGTAAGTTGTCTGCTAAGAAATCTGCTGAGTCTTGTTTTCTTTTTTTGTTAATCCTCATCCAAGAATATTTTTTCATGATTTTTAGAGAGAGTGGAAGGGTGGGGAAGGGACAGAGTGAGAGAGAAACATTGATGTGCAAGAGCGCATTGATTGGTTGCCTCCCACACACACACAGATCAGGGTTGGGGATCCAGCCTACAATGAGGTATGTGGCCTTGACTTGAACCCTTCAGTCCATGGGCCACCACTCTATCTGCTGAACCAAATAGGCTAGGGTGAAATCTATTGCTTCTCTCTTATTACTTTAAAATTCTCTCTTCGTTTTTGACAATTTGATTAAAATGTGTCTCAGTGTAAACCTCTAGTTTCCTCTTAGTTGAAGTCCTTTGGGCTTTTTGAAATTGTATGTCTAGTTTCTTTTCCAGATTTGAGAAGTTTGCCATTATTTGTTCAAATAAGTTTGCTGTTTCTTCTCTCTTCTCTTTCATGACTCACATAATGCATATATTAGTCCATTTTATATCTTATCAGTCTCTTAAGCTTCCTTCATTTGTTTTGTTTTTCTTTTTTGCTTCTCTCACTGGATAATTTCAAATGACCTATCTTTTACTTTGCTGATTTTTTGCTTAATCAAGTCTGTGGTTGAAGCTTTTCAGTGAATTTTAAATGCAGTTATTATTTTGTCAGGTAATTAATATAACTCTTCTTGTTTAGTTTTAGTTTCTGAAGATTTATTTTGTTCATTTGCTTGAGCTCCATTTCCCTGTGTTGTTTGTTTGTTTATGTGCCTTGTACTTTGTGTTACTATTCCCGCCGTCACAGCTACCTCTCCCATTATTTACAGACTGGCTTCTTACAGGGAAAAAACTTTTACCAATAAGCCAAGTTAAATATTCTTGGGGCCTCTTAAATCTTTTTGTGGGGTGCATCTTCTCTATACGTCTGTTAAATTCCCAGCTAGAGAGACTTGCCAGTTTTCTTTTTTAGGAAATTGTAATCTCCTCTCTCTTATGTCTGTCTGCAATGCTGCAGGTTCTCTGGAACTGCCCCAAGCCACCCAGCTCTTGTTATCAGAGGCCCCATGCTTCTAGGGTATGCTGGGTCCTGTAGGCACTCTGAATCAGATAGGACAGAAACCAGGTAGGTCCCTGAAAAGCCAGAACATTGGATGCACATTACACTCCTCTCTTTCCCTCCAATGGAGAGGCTACTAAGCCGCATCAGCTGCTGTAGACTGTACTGTGGGTCCTCTGGAACATCAGAAAGCTTCCTAGTTGTCTTTGGTTTTCATGGGACCCCAGGAATCAAGAATATGCCAGGTCCCATTAGTGTTCAATGGCAGGTGAGACAGAAACAAGTCCCATGGCTAGTTCCCTCAAAATCTGGAACACTGGAGAAATGCTTCAACATTTTTCCTTCCCAAGGAGATGCTGGAAGTTGGCATTTTTTTCCACTTGTTCCATGCTGAATTTAGGAGAGGGACTATGGCAAGTGAATGCCATGAACTTTCTTAGAGACTGCGGTCTGCCTAGTTTCATGCTCACCTTGGGTCCAGGTGCCTCGTCTGTTTTCAGGGTTTCTCACAGGAGGAACTTGTCTCTGTATTGTTGTTGAGTTATTGTCTCTGTGGGATGAAAGAAGGTCTGGGGTTTCTTATTCTGTCATTTTGCTGATGTTCAAGATTGTCATTTTGCTTTAAATAGGTTAATTCAGCCTAGTGTTTCTACTTCAACAGTATGTCTATTTATTTTTTAAATAAGTATTAAATTTATTGGGTGGCATTGGTTAATAAGACTAAATAGGTTTCAAGTGTATAATTCTATATTACATCATTTATATATTACATTGTGTGAAAATTAAATCTCCTTTTGTCACCATGTATCTGGCTCTCTTTACCCTTTTATACCTTCTCCCCAACCCCTTTCCCTCTGGTAACCAACATACTATTGTCTATGTTTATAAGTTTTTGGGGTTTTTTTGTCTTGATTGTTTATTGCTTTCTGTTTTATATCTCATAAATGAGATAAAAATAAATTTTTCTATCTGATTTATTTGGTTAGCATGATTTTTTCAAGATCCATCTATGTTTTTGCAAATAGCACTATTTAATCTTATCTTATGGCTCAGTAGTATTCCATTTATATATGTGCCACATCTTCTTTCTTCAATCATCTATTGAAGAATACTTCAGTTATTTCTATATCTTGGTCACTGTAACTAATGCTGCAATGAACATAGGGGTGCATATATTTTTATATTTTTAACTTTTGGGTGTAGATATTCAGAAAAGGAATTTCTGAGTTGCATGGTAGCCCTATTCTTAATTTTTAAAGAATATGATTTTCCATAGTGTCTGTACCAATCTACATTCCCACTAGTAGTGCCTGGCCAGAGTGGCTCAGTGGTTGACAATGACCCATAAACCAGGAGGTCACTATTGGATTCCAGGTCAGGGCATATGACCGGGTTGAGGGCTTGCAGGAGGCAGCCAATCAATGATTCTCTCTCTCCCTCTCTGAAATTAATAAACATATATTATTTTTTAAAAATTGTTCCTTTTTTCTCCATAACCCTTCCAACATTTGTTATTTCTTGTCTATCTGATAATTGCCATTCTACCAAGCGTGAGGTGGTATCTTTGGGGTTTTGATTTTCATTTCCCTAATAGCTAGTGAAGTTAAGCAATTTTCATATATCTGTTGATAATTTGTATATTTTCTTGGGAGAAGTGTCTGGTCAAGTTCTCTGCCCATTTTTTAATTGGATTGTTTATGGGGTTTTTTTTTGTTATTGAGTTGAATGAGTTCTTTAGCTTATATATATTTCCAATTTACTTAATATATTGGAACCTTAATTTCCTCACCTATTAACTCTGAAAAAATATATTTATTTTTCTCACAAGGATTCAATATAACTGGAATTTATTTTAAAACAATGGTTCCTGAACACCAGCCTTTGGACAGGTGCCTACTTTGCAAAGTCAGAATTAATGGAAGGTGGGGAGGGAGAAAATGATAAGATGCAAATTAGCCACCATTCTCAACCAATATATCAATCCAACAGGTATGAGGTAGAGGTGAGGACCAACATGACAAGAATTTACATTTTAAATCCCCTTATGTGATATCCTTAGAGCCAGCAAAGTTTGAGCCTCACAGCTCTCCATGTGTGCAAACTGTATTTATGTGGAGGTGACTATGTCAACACTATCGAGAAGGAAGAATCAGCTGCAGCACTTGCAGAAATCAGAGTGGAGGGGCTATTAAAGATGGTCCTAAGGACTTTACAGCATGTATTTCTGCACAGATGATTTTAAAATTTCACATCAATGAGAGGTAGTTTAATGAATTTGTAGGCTCAATGAATATGTACTTTCTATCAGTAGTTTTTTATGGCCACGAAATAATTAACACCTAGCACAATTTCTGGCATGTAATAGGTCCTCCAGAAATGTTAGTTGAATTAATTAGTATGATATTAAAACATGGGCACAGTTGTCTGAGATTAGCTATCTAAGTGATATCAGTGAAATCTTGCAAACTGTTCATTCTTGGAATCAACAGCTTTTTTCCTGAATGCCTATATATGCAAGGCATTCTGTTGGCATCTTGTTGTGAAGTAAATGAATCCTGAAGGCCTAGATCCAGCAGCTAACTAAGGAAGATGTGTGCCAAACAAAAACTCATACAAAGTAGAGATAAGTACTATGATAGAGGTTGGATTATGAGCTGCAAGAGTCCAGAGAAAGACAAAATTTCAACTGATTTGTGGGTCAGGGGAAACATCCTTTAGGAGGTGGCACTGGAGGAGGAACATGAAGATGTGGAATTCAGACAGAGACAAAGGCTCAGAGGGTATTCCAGAATGAGGAGTGAGAATTAACAAAAATGCATCCTATATAATAAAAGAGAAACATGCAAATTACCTGTCCCTCCACTATGTGCAAGCCACGCCCACAAGTCACACTCACCAGCCAATCAGGAGCGAGTATGCAAATTAACCCAACTAAGATGGTGGCGGACACGAAGCTGGAGTGAGCAGGAGGCTTGGGTTGCCCCCGGCAAAGGAGGAAGCCAAGCTTCCCCCGTGCCCTGGCTGGCCCTGGGCTCCACTCAAGGCTACAAAGTTTCAATTATAGAAGATAAATAAATCCCAGAAAATAAAAAATAAATAAATAAATAAAGGAGAGGCTGGGAGCTTGGGTTGTTGGAGGGCATGGCCAGCCTGAAAATAACCATCAGCCCCTCACTCAGGCTGGCCACACCCCCATGGGGTGAGGGTTCCCACTGGGGGGCTTGACCAGCCTGCAAACAGCCATCAGCCCCTCATCCAGGCTGGCCATGACCCCAGTGGGGACCCCCAACCTGAAGGGGGTGTAGCCAGCCTGAAAACAGCCCTCAGCCCCTCACCCAGGCTGGCCAGGCACCCCAGCGGGGACCTCCAC
>NW_005353349.1:536823-548170 GCF_000412655.1 Myotis brandtii
GCTGCCAGCACAGTGGTGGTGGCAGGAGCCTCTCCCACCTCCTCAGCAGCGCTAAGGATGTCTGACTGTAGCTTAGGCCTGCTCCCTGCTGGCAAGTGTACATCCCCCGAGGGTTCCCGGGGCTGCCAGAGGGATGTCTGACTGCCAGCTTAGGCCTGGTCCCCCAGGGAGTGGGCCTAAGCCAGCAGGTGGACATCCCCCAAGGGGTCCCAGACTGCGAGAGGGCACAGGCTGGGCTGAGGGACCACCCCGAGTGCACAAAGTTCTGTGCACCAGGCCTCTAGTAGATAATAATTAGAAAAATTAGAAGGCACATCTGACTGTAGACACGCCTGGCTCAAGATGAGCAGAGTTAATAGCATTATCAGGTGCTTGCAAGGGCATGGGGGTATACTGATGCAACTCATTCTTAGGGGTAGATAGTTATATGTTGACTAAACTGACCAGAGTATGAAAACATATCCCATAATTCTTACCATCTTGTGATAAGTCTATGCCTAATTCCTCCAGAATAAAAATCCTCTGAGTGCATATCAGACATTTTTCTTTTGCTTTTTCAATTACTTTTCCATCATAATTATTATTATCACCAAAAATGACCCTGCTTGAAATTAACTTGTGCATTATTGGATGTTTTTTGTGTACTTGTGGCCTACTTTTCAGTTGTTTGAAATCTCATAGCATTTCCTAATGACAACCAAGGAGAGGTAATTATAGCCTACCACTATCAGCATTGTAACCATGAAGCGTTTTAGATTATGGGATCATTATATGCATATGACAATGAACAGAATGTCCTCTGTATAGATGAGAGGAATCACAAAACATCTCTTGGGAATTAGCAAGAACATATCCTAGTCCAAGGTCTCATTTGTATGTCAAAATAACTAGGATGCTAATGATTTCTGATGGGGTATAAGATGTAGTCTCCACCATGACATTTATACACTGTTTTTCTTAGGGCAAGTCATTTTGGTAGCTATGATGTTAGTGAGCCCAGCTCCATTTTTTCTACCCCTTTTCAATGACAGATTTTGTTAACTAGAACACAGAGGTGAGCACACAGCTTAGGCTGAGTCAATCATATAATGTCCATCCCACAACCACAGTGAATGTTTGGGCCTGGACAATTTTTATGCAAGAGCAGGAAGATAAATGTGTATATTTATTTTCCTAACCAGTTTGGCTCAGTGGATACAGTGTTGGCCTGCGGACTGAAGGGTCCCAGGTTTGATTCCGGTCAAGGGCATGTACCTTGGTTGTGGGCACATCCCCAGTAGGGGGTGTACAGGAGGCAGCTGGTCGATGTTTCTCTCTCATCAGTGTTTCTAACTCTCTATTCCTCTCCCTTCCTCTCTGTAAAAAAATCTATAAAATATATTTAAAAAAATTTTTTAAATGTATATTGATTATAGTACTTGGCTGTAAAGCTATAAGAATGTGACTGCAGCTGCCAGCCACCATGTTATGCTTTGTATGAATAGAGGATGAGAGGATGAACCCTAAGAGGACAGAGCCAAAGTCCAGAGAGTAGAGATGAAAGTATGCCAAGGGAGCTAGGCTCTCCCTATATCTCCCCATGTTAGGGGTGACTGCTTTCCTGCATCTCATCTTTAGATTCTATGAACAATCCAAGTGTCCTTCCTATAAATCTCTCACTTAACCTGTGTGGGGCTGAGTTTCTACTACTTTCAATTGAAAGTGTCCTTCTTATAACACATGGATCCTGATAGTCCTGTGCCAGTCTTTGGCATTTGAACTTGCTCTTCCCTTTGCTTAGTATATGCTCTCAGAATCTTTACACATCTCTTCCTATTTTTTTTTCAGGTTTGGACTCTAATGTCACTTTCTCAGTGATGACCTCCCATAGCCATTCTCAGGCTTGGCACTCTTCACCAACCTTTCCTTATCAATATCTTCTGTACCACAGATTTCTACTTAATGAGATTGTTGATCATCTCTCTCCTAAACTATGATGTAGGTAAGGCTGTTTTGTCTCCTGCATAACCCTAGTGCCTACAAAAATCACAGATAAAAATATCACAGATAACTAAATGTTTGTTAAATAAGTGGACAAATGATATTAAACACTTTCTGTATACCAAACACTGTGCTCAGAGTTTGACATGTGGAACTGTATGTAACACATTTGTTCTTTGCTATTTTTGACAAAGATGATATGATGGATGTGATATATCATTTTGATGTCATGAAGTCATAAAGACTGTTAACTCCATGAGGGCAAGGGCCATATCTTCCTTTTTCAACACTAATCCCCACTGCCTATTGCAATGCCTGGGACTTAGAATATATGTAACTAGACCTAATATCTTAAATATTGGAATATAAATGTATATTACAGCTTAAACATAGCCATACTCCCCTTAACTCCTGGGTCTGATGTAACCTCATGAAGACAGCAAACAATATAGCTGTCAAGCCTTCCCCTTTAGGGTTTGCTACTGGACAGCTTTGTGCAAAATGGGGCACCTATGATTAGCCATTGCATTTGACTGACTTCCATATCTGCCTGTCTTGCTCTTTCTTTCTTTTTTTTTTTTTTGCTCCCTCACCATATTATTGTGTCCTCGAATCCTTTCTAGTACAAGGTGGAGAATAAGTTAATTAATTCATAGATTTATTTACTTCTCAGAGTTATTCAGTGAGGTGGATACTAGTTCCCTGGTTACATGGAAAAGAAAACTGAGCCTCAGAGATATGCAACTTCTCTAAAGTCAAACAACTGATAAGTGTCAGCATCAGGATTCAGATTCAAGGCATTTATCTTCATAGTAGGTACTCCTTCAGCCTCCTTAAGGTCTGTAATGTTTCAGGGTTGCTTTGAGCTGAGGACTGACTACTGGAAATTATATGGGACAAGGAGCCCAGAGCCTGAGTGTCAACTCCAGACTTTTCTGTTTTTAGGCCAGTGTGATTTTGGGATGTTAGCATGTTAACACATTTTCATTAATCCTCATCTGAGGAAATTTTTTCATTGATTAGAGTAGTTCTCAACCTTCCTAATGCCGTGACCCTTTAATACAGTTCCTCATGTTGTGGTGACCCCCAACCATAAAATTATTTTCGTTGCTACTTCATAACTGTAATTTTGCTACCTTTATGAATCGTAATGTAAATATCTGATATACAGGATGTATTTTCATTGTTCGCGACCCACAGGTTGAGAACCGCTGGGCAGAGTGGAAGGGGGAGAGGAGGAGGGAGGGAGGGGGGGAGGGAGAGAGAGAGAGAGAGAAAGAGAGGTTGGTTGCCTCCACACACACCCCTACCAGGACCAGGGATTGAACCTGCAACCCAGGTACATGCCTTTGACTAGAAATCAAACCCCTGACTCTTCAGTGCACAAGCTGATGCCCTAACCACTTAGAAACACCAGCCAGGGCAACATATTTTCTAAATCTTGGTTTTCCCATTATTCAATGGGAAAGGTAATGCGTCTCCCTTCATACTGTTAGAGTTCTATCCAGGCACCTCCCCTGAAGAAGGGAGTGGCCTGAGAGAGAGTGGTGAGAGTTCCAAAACAGAGCCCCTAATTCAGTACCAGCAAGCCATGTCCAGGGGATAGCACTCTTGTACACACTGTCATTTCATATTCACAGAAAATGAAGTTGGGCAAGGATCATGAACTTTCTCTGGCATGATTTATACTCCCTTGTATGTCAGAGACATAAAAGCACCAGTGTCTGAGAGGCTTTGGGTTTAATGAGAATGAGTTTTGGACTTAAGCCTACTTTGGACAATGTCCCCATCTGTCTGCTGAGTTCTGTGATTGTGACCTACTTAACTTTTCTGAATTTTACCTCTTCTGTAACTCAAGATATCTGGGAAAACCAGTCACTGTGTGTATTGTTCATATGTTCTCATTTTATTTTTATTTTTTAAATATACTTTTATTGATTTCAGAGAAGAAGGGAGAAGGAAAGAGAGATAGAAACATCAATGATGAGAGAGAGAGCAATTGAACAGCTGCCTCCAGCATGATCCCTAGTGGGGATCGAGTGCACAATCTGGGCATGTGCCCTGACTGGGAATTGAACCATGACCCCCTGGTTCATAGGTTGATGCTTAACCACTGAGCCATGCAGAATGGTCAATGTGTTCACATTTTAAATGCATTTGGAAATGAAGCCTTTAAGAATGGCCCTGAGTGCACAGTAGCCAGCCTGTTTTGGTCACATGCTTTCCTTTCTCTTTTGCAAAGGTCATATACTATTCTTAGGACCCCTTAGGGGTTGGCCAGGTTTTTGCAGAAACAAAGATTCTTCAAGATGTTTAATTCAAGAAAGGCATTACAAATATTCTTCACCCAAACCTATAAGACTCTGAGGGAGCGTATATGGAACTAAAGCCAAAACTTGTATTCCCCAAATCTTTCATTTATTTATTCAGTCATACCATACACACTTGCTGAGTATCTTCCCTGTGCCAGACACAATGCCTGACATGACAAAATAAAGCTTTGATCTAGCGAGGGTCACATTCTATGTGGGACAAATTCAGGCCTATAAGAAACAGAGTTACTTGCAGGATATTGAAAAGATTTGAGAGAGTTTTACAGGCTCAGAGAAGACCCAGTTTTAGACGTGTGATTCAAGGCACCCATTAGCACCACTATGCCTTCATACATGGACCTGGCTCTGGTTTTTGGACTCCAGAGAGCGTTTGATGTCTGTGCATAGATCTTCCAGAAAGCTCTGCCAATCAGTATTTCATTCCCTTGCCATTGCTGTCAGAATGAAGCCATTCAATTCATCTGGTCTTGGTGCTCTGTCAATTTTAAGCGTCCTAACTGTCTTGTTATCAGTTTCTTTACAATAGTAAAGCCTTTTAATATTTCATTTTTCCTCCAGAGGCCTGAAATCAAAACCCCATCTTTATAGAATTACTAGAAGCCCAATGCACAAAATTCTTGCAAGGGGCTTGCCCCCCCCCAGCCCCGGCTTCATCCAGAAGGTCATCAGGAAGGACGTCCAGAAGGTCGGTCGTTCAGCTGTTCAGTCTAATTAGCATATTAGCTCTTTGTTATATAGGATTGCTGTGTTCATCCCTTGTATTAGAGGAGAAAATAGACAGAGACATTGCCCTGTGCTCTGGATACACCTACTGTATATTGTACATTAGCACCATGACCAGAATGCCATAATCCTAGGAACTTGGATCAAGAGAGGGGGGATGATTTAGTTGGGGTCTCCGGACTTCTGCTTCTGAAAGCACCAGCCCATTTTCTCTGAAACTTCAACTCTTTCCCCAAGCACTGTATCTACATTTATCAGTGGGCCTGGTCTTGGCCAATTCACTTATTTATTGTCACTTATTTCTGAGCATATAGGAGATACCAGGCACTATTATAACTGCTTTATGTTGTTTCCTTTATATCACAAGTATACCTTTGAACCTTGCTGAAATACTGCGATTGTAATGAAAAACTTGAAAGAAACCACACTGAAGAGCCCATGATATCTCCTTGGACTAATGGATAACTTTGGTCACTCAATGGAAGGCAGGGACAGCATTTGCAGAACAGAAACACTATGGAGTCTAATAATTCTTGACCAGTCTGTTCACTAATCCTTATATTCACAAGATTAAATGCCAGTTGAGTAATCTTACCTTCCCTCTGTTAAAGATAGAACAAACTATTCACCCATTTGACCAAACCAGAGCACTCTAGATATTTGACTTACTCCAATATTGGATGTATTTTCAAGCTGGGTAATATACTCTTTATTACCTCTGTTCTGATTGATAAGCACTCCTCCTTGGTAAAGGTATGTGGTATGGCCAAGATTACACAGAAGCTAAAAAGGATAGTGAAGATTCAACTATAAGTGTTAGCCTATCTTCTCTCCCAATATCAGGAAATAAGAGGGTCTAGAATAATGGTGGCCTCTTCCTTATTGCCACTCATTTAATTTCTCTGATTTAATTTCCCTGAACCACAGGTTATTTTTTTATTAAAAAATTGGATAGTCTTCCCTGCTCCCTTTACATTAAAAATCAGGTCAAATTAAATGGAAGTAATGCTGTGCACATTTTTAAAAATAAACTTATTTCCATTAATTCTAAACAAATATCCCTTTTTTCCCCTAGAAGAGGAAGGGAAAATTTAATATTCTAAATCAAACATTCAGTCTCAAAATGCTGACAGCACTTTGGGAACAAATTAGAGTCACAAATAAAAAAATAAATGGAAAGCATTTACAGGGTACATGATCTGGAAAATGGGAAGAGAAGGTCTAGTTTCACAAGGAGGGGAAGAAATAATTGACTAAATAATTAGAAAACATAAATGACGTGTTAGCAGCACACCACGGAGAACAGAAATGCTGGTGGATTCACTGGAGAGTTATTATTATTTTTTGTCATTTAAACAAAGCCTCATTGAACAGGTATACATGGAAGAGGGAAGACCATTAAGAAAAGCAGTAGAGGCACTGAATAGGTAAAACACCAACAAAAACAAAAATTGCATTATTTTCCATTGCAAATTCAGAGTTAAACATGATTCCAAACACAAGGATCAATCTGATGGCAGCAGAATGGACTTACTGGGAAGAAGGAAAACTCTTGCTTCAGTCAAGATTGACAAATCAAACCCAACAGGAAACCTGGAGGATCCTTCCCTTTGGGCATGCCCAAGACCTCAGTCTCCATTCTGACTCCATGGATTTCACTGTGGCTGTTTTTCTTCAGTTGCCTTTTTTAAAAAATATTTTATTGATTTTTTACAGAGAGGAAGGGAGAGGAATAGAGAGTTAGAAACATCGATGAGAGAGAAACATTGATTAGCTGCCTCTTGCACACCCCCTACTGGGGATGTGCCCACAGCCAAGGTACATGCCCTTGACCGGAATCGAACCTGGGACCCTTCAGTCCACAGGCTGATGCTCTATCCACTGAGCCAAACTGGTTAGGGCCTTTTCTGATTCCAATAGCATGGAACAAGGAGACCTTGATTTGAATTCCAGCTCTGCAACAAGCAATCTGTGTGATCTTAGGCACATCATACGTTACTCTTAGGCTTTGTATTCATCTACAGAGTGGTGTTTCTAGCATTTTCCTGCTGATCTCTCAATACTGTTTTGAGAGTCAAGAGAGAAGCATTAGGCATGATGATTAAAGGAATAGATTCTATAGATTCTATAGCAAAGCTGCCTGGGTTTAAAACTCAGCTATACCAGCTGTGTATCCTTGAGCAAGTGACATAAATTCTATGGCCTCAGTTTTCTTATCTGTAAGTTGGGGATAACTATAGTGCCTGGCTCACTGAGTTGTTAAAGGTAAATTACCAGATGCTTATTAAACACATAAGCATGTGAATTATTATTGTCCACATGTGAAAGAAATATAAAGCAATTCAAAGCCCAGTCAAATATGAAACACTAAAGAGAAAAAAATATTACCCCTGAAGCCACACTGTGCTCCTGAGTATCACCAATTGATCAAGAAATGAATTCCAGGGAAAGGTAGAGATGAGGAAAAGGTGGAAAATGTGAGAAAGAAGAAAAAGTTACTTGGAAGATGTTAAATAAGAATTGGCACTTGGCAGACTCTTATTTTTCTTCTAAAATTCAGTTCAGCATTACTTTCTGAAGAAAAAGTGGGGGTGGGATTAAAAAAAGAGAGAGAAAGAAGAGAGAAAAGAAAAAGGTGGATTAGGCAGTGGCATCAGACTGCCTAGGTTTATATCTTCAGCTATGCCATTTACAGAGGGTTGTGTGGCCTTAGGTAAGTGACTTAACCAAACTCTGAGACTATTTTATTTATTTTTCCATAAAATAAAGATGATGATAAATATTAGCTCATTGGGTTTCACGAGGAATTAAATGAAATAAATACTTAAGGCATTTAGAACACATTTGAGCACTTATAACCCAGGACCTATCAATGGATCATATTCCTGACCTTGAAATATGCCAAATAGTGTTCATGGTAATGTACAGGTAAACTATTAAAATCTCAATACAACCAGCTGGAGTGAGTAGAACTCAAGAGTATTAAGTGATTTGCTTGGAAACTGCCAGCTAATGAGAAGCGGAGCTGGGACTCTAATCCAACTCTTTCTGGTCCCCAAGGCCCACCATGCTCCACTGCCTCCCAAATGAATGCGAAGTGTAAATCACATTCTTTCCACTGCATAGCACGTCACTTAGCACCCAGAAATAGAACTTTTACAAACATTAAAGAGATGCAGCATTTTGCATAAGCTCAAGTTGTTGTTTTAAAGCCAAATTCTAACAGCTAATAAAAATTACAGTAACTGTGGTTTATTAAATGTTGGGTACTCTACATACCTCACATTAGCATCATCGTTGTGGTTTTCACTTTTCTACCTTTCTTCTCAAATTTTTAACTGAATAAGAATCACCTGGAGATCTTTTTAGCAATAAAGATAAATTTTAAAATATGCAGATTCTAACTCAGTAGGTCTGAGATACTACATTGTAGTCAGCTTCCAGCTTATATGAATGCTGCTGTTTTGTAAACCTTAATCAGATTAACAAGATTTCATAGGATTCTCTTATTAAACACTCACATTAATGCCGCCACAAGGATTTTAGAGGAACTATTGTGCTCATCTTACTGAAGAAGAGATTGAGGTGCAAAGACGTTTTGTGCCCTAGATAGAGTGAACAGGAGATAGAACTGCAATTCAATCTGCCATCTCTCTAGGTCCAATGTCTCTAAATACCTTCTCTCAAATAAATTGTAGAGTATATATAACCTGCTTCGTGATTTAGCATTTCAAATTTCAAATGTTCACATTTATTTTACAAAGGCAATGCTTTCCGTTAGCCAAGTGTTGATATAAATTAAAAAGATCTCATTGGATATAAAAAATGACAATGATTTTTCCTTGTCCTTTATAATGCCAGTCTAGTAGGAAGGCTAAGAAGTAAACAAGAACTTAAAATATAATGTAAAGATAATCAGTGCTGGCAAGGGCTTGGAAATCAAAGACTTCAATACAGTCTCATGGGAGTTTCAACTGATACAGCCTTTATGGTGAGCAATGTGATTACATATCCAAATTCTAAATCTGTGTATAGTTTAACACAACAATTCGTTTCTAGACATTTTTCCAAGAAAAAATATAGATGAGTGAAGAAAGATTTATATATAAGGATGCTCACTACAGTATTACTTAAGAATGGTGAATAATCAAATACAGTTGAATTCAATATCCATTGAAATAAAATTAGGTATGTTATTTTTCACCCCAACTATGGAGTATCATAGATTGTTTAGAAGAATAAACTAAACCAAATCTATATGAATTGACATGGATAATTATTCACACTATATTTTATGTGGATTGCATTTTTAAAAATCGTGTTACTGAACAATATGTTTGGTAAGACTACCTGTGCAATAAATGCTTATATAAATGACCAAACTGGGATATATAAAGTGCGCTTTATACATCTGGTGCTTCTCAGGGTTGATATAAATCAAAGGCTTTCCCATTCTCCTCCATGTGGTTCCATTCAAGATTTCACCAAATGAATATGCTGTTTGTAGAGCTGGCAATTACTGCAATGATATTGCCATGCAAGGATGAAACAGCCACTGTCAAAAATACAGCAGAGGGTGTTGGGAGTATTACTGCAAGTGAAAAGCAGTTACTCCTCTTGCTGCCTGACCAGGTTTAGGAAGCTCTGCACAGAGGTAACCTCTGAACTAGAACTAGAAGCTTGAGTAAGATTTCCTTGGAAGGCTAAGAAAAGCACTAAAATTGAAGGAACAATTGAAGCAAATCACTGTGACATGGTGACACCATCATGAATAGACCCTAGTCCAGCGGTTCTCAACCTGTGGGCCGCGACCCCTTTGGCGATCGAACGACCCTTTCACAGGGGTCTTCTAAGGCCATCCTGCATATCAGATATTTACATTACGATTCATAACAGTAGCAACATTACAGTTATGAAGTAGCAACAAAAATAATTTTATGGTTGGGTCACAACATGAGGAACTGTATTTAAAGGGCCAGAAGGTTGAGAACCACTGCCTAGTCCTATCTGCCCTCAAGAGCTCTAAACCAATGGGAGAAGAAAATACACACACAAGACAATTCATGACTCAAAGCAAGAAATGGAGCCCTAGCTAGTTTGGCTCAGTGGATAGAGCGTCGGTCTGCAGACTGAAGGGTCCAGGGTTTGATTCTGGTTAAGGCCACATGCCTGGATTGTGGGCTCACACCCCAGGAGGGAGTGTGCAGGAGGCAGACAATCAATGATTCTCTCATCATTGATGTTTCTATCTCTCTCTTCCTCTCCCTTCCTTTCTGAAATCAATAAAATATATTTTTTAAAAAAGAAATGGAGTCGTTTAGAGCAGTGGTGGGGATTTGGACAAATACTTCTCTGGGTAAGATATTTAATTAATTCTTTCTACAGGGGTCCTTATTAAATTATCAGACATTTAAGCTGCAATGAGTAATATAAATTATATCTTTTTATATTTAAAAATATATTTATTTATAATAAATTTCCCAGAGATAGATTATTAAGTCAGAGATCATTTTTTTTGTCTCTCAAAAAAAGTCAGATTTTCATGACCACTTATTGCATGTGTATGCAGTTTTATCCCAATGTCACTAGCAGTTAACATTATTTTTAAGCAAAACACTTCCTAATTTTAAAGAATGTAAGCCTGAGTCTTGCAATAGAGTGATTTTTAATCTTTCAATTGTGTGAGTAAATCTTTTATTTGGTGTCAGTTTGGAGGCTATGAGAGCTTACTGAATTACAGGCCTCTGTATGTGTATGTGCTCGATCAAGCTGTAAAGTTTATACTTCTGCTTCTTACCCATAGATTAGGGATAATAAAAGTGTTTCACTGGTTAGAATGTTGTGAGGATTAAATGAGTTACTACATACAAAGCACCTAGACTGTAGCCTGTTCATAATAACCATTTACCTTACATGTTATTATTGTTAAGATCTGTAAGACAAGTAATGGTATTATATATATATATATACTAGAGGCCCGGTGCACAAAAATTTGTGCACTCTGGGGGTGGGGGGAGGGGGGTCCCCCAGCCCGGCCTGTGCCCTCTCGCAGTCTGGGACCCCTCGGGAGATAACGACCTGCTGGCTTAGGCCTGCTCCCGGGTGGCAGAGGGCAGGCCCAATCCCTAAGTGCAGCCCCTGGTCAGGCTCAGAGCAGGGCCGATTGGGGAGTTGGGGCGCCGCCCCGTCATGCACAGAGCAGGGCGGATCGGGAGGTTGCAATGCCACCCTCAGTCACGCTCAGGGTAGGGCCGATTGGGGGGTTGGGGCACCGCCCCCTGTCACACACAGAGCAGGGCCCGTGGAGGGGG
>NW_005353349.1:549652-556405 GCF_000412655.1 Myotis brandtii
AGCCTTTCTATTTCCTATTCTCATATCATTTGAGATGTAAATATTTCCCTAATTATGTACATATGTACTATTTATACATTTAAAGATTACTGCTTTAATTGTTAGTAAGACCACGTAGTTACCTATTGATGTATAATTTCAAGGAGACACTTCATCTCTCTTTTCTCCATTTCTTTATGCACCAAATAGGAGAAGGGACATACCTTACATGACTTTTGTGAGGATTTGAAATAATATACATAATTAAATAGAAAAAAAATAGTGTAATCCTCTTAAAGGCTAATGTAAGAATTACCTTAGGAAGAGGTCCTTCTTTGTTCAGAAATTGCTTTAATAAGCCCTCTTGAGGTGGGCCTCAAGGCTTTTTAAGAAAGAAAGGAATCCATTCTTCATGAGATAAGGAAGAAATTTGTTCCTGAGAAGGAGAGAGAAGATAAGAGTGATGGGGGTGGAGGACAAAAAGATGGTGAAGGCTTTGTAGTGACATCTCGTGGCACCCTACAACACCCCCAATTCCCCCTAAAGTTCCTGTACTTAAAACATCTATGGAGTGAATTCATTTAGGGGGAAGAAATGAGTCTGACATGAGACAGTATAAATAGAATACTAAGGAAACTTGGGTCTCCAGAGTTTTATTAAGGGGCATAAGGAGAGGGATGACACAACATTAATGGGGTTTTCCCTTTAAGTTTTGGTCACCCCAAAGCCATGAAATTAGGGAGATCTTAAAGTGCAGGCAGCCCCCAGTTAGCATCAGGATTATATGGGTACAATAAGTGCCTGGTGCATAAGAATTAATTGCTCATTAAACTGTAGCATTATTTTTAAGAGCATGAACATCTTTATGTTTTATAATTAACTGAATTTTCCCAGATATCATCTCATTTAATTTCATTTCATCTTCACAACAATTTCCTTTGGCATATCTGGGGAAATATTTTTCTCCATTTTTTTGTTTTCCCTTTTATTTCAATTATGACTGATTTATTGTGCAAACATTTAAAAAAGAAAAAAATTAAAACAATATATATATAATTGAATATGTCAATCTTCATTTTATGATTTCTTCTCTTGCTTCAAAATTTAGAAAGCCATTATGCCTCCAAGAAACTGTCCAATACTCAATTGTATTTACCCCTAGTCCTGTGATCAATTTTTCATCTTTTTTTGAAAAAAATTAACTCTACATGGTGCATTCATGAAAGTGAATATAGGTGGAAGCAGAGATTACATTTATTGAACTTCTGTGAAATTTTACAATAGCTAGGTGATTTATATGTTTTATGTATGTACATATCCATGTAAGGTAAGTTTTATTGTACCCATTTTACAGAAAAGAATGCCAATATTTACTGATCCCTCACCTCCTACAAGAGCCTCTTTTAAGGCCTCTGCTGTTCATCTGTAAAACAGCCCTATCACAGGGCTATAGACATTACCCTTATTTCATATACGAGGAAACTAAATTAGAGAGGAATTAAGATACTTAACTGAGCTCACAGCACTAGCAGAGGAGAGAATGGAGATTTATACCCTGCCAGTCTGATGCCAGAACTACTTGCTTAACCACCACCTAAAATAGAAGACTCTGAAGCTCAGAGAGATTTAGTCAATCACATAGCTATTTAGGTCGGTCTCTCTAATGGTACAGTTCAGATTCTTTATGCACTATACGTACTCTCTACTCAGTCAACCTCCCTATCATACTGAATAGTCAAGATGGCAATGTCGTTAGCACACAGATATTCTGCTAATTGTGCTCAATTTTTTTGAGCTATGCATATAATCTACAAGACTGAGCAATTTCCTCAGAAAAGTGGGATCTTCAATGACTGCAAGTATGCTTCTTAGTGCTATTTTCACCAAGGAGTTTATGTGCATGGGAAAAATTAAATGGCTATGTGACAAATTGACCATGAGATAAAGCAATTTTCTAGGGAATAGTGAGAGAAGGAACAAAAATGATTAAGAAAATGGGACTAACTGGGTGAGACAAGATTAAAGGAGTTAACTGTGTATAGCTGAGTTTGCAAGGCAGAAGGAGAAGTGAAACACCAACAAGTAACCAGGCAAGGGAATGTTGATGGTAATTCCAAGGGGCAGGAGGGCAAGAATTGTTTCATATGATTTAGGCATTACCCAAATGAACGAACACATTAACAGGAAAAGGAGAAAACTCACCAAATCACTAAACAGCATTAAACATTACAGCCAGGTCATATTAAAACAAACAAACAAAAACAAAAACAAATAAAAAAAGAAGACCCGAGGGCGACCTGAGAGAAATGGGTGTTTGCAGTACTGTCTCTTTAAGAGCATGCTCAATTCTGTCAAGAGGCAGATGTGGCTTCCAAAAGGCCTCTGTCTAAATGGCCTCAGTTCCCACTCTTCCACCACATGCTCCCTCACTCTTTGTGCTCTGGACACATTGTTCATGTAACTTCTTAACCAAGCCTGCCATATGCCTCCCTTTGGGCCTTTTGGACTGTTGCTCCCTCTTCCTAGAATCCTTCTCTTCCATCTCTTCCACTTCCTCTTTCTCCTCCTTCTCCTCCTCATCACTGTCATCAATCCAGGTCATCTTCTAATTCCTTTCCCTCATTTATTTCCCACAGCTCTATGTGCTAGGTGTTATTATTGTTCCCTTTCTCAAATGTAGAGACTGAGGCACAGAAAGTTTAGAAATATTTTTCTCCATTTTTTTGTTTTCCCTTTTATTTCAATTATGACTGATTTATTGTGCAAACATTTAAAAAAGAAAAAAATTAAAACAATATATATATAATTGAATATGTCAATCTTCATTTTATGATTTCTCTTGCTTCAAAATTTAGAAAGCCATTATGCCTCCAAGAAACTGTCCAATACTCAATTGTATTTACCCCTAGTCCTGTGATCAATTTTTCATCTTTTTTTGAAAAAAATTAACTCTACATGGTGCATTCATGAAAGTGAATATAGGTGGAAGCAGAGATTACATTTATTGAACTTCTGTGAAATTTTACAATAGCTAGGTGATTTATATGTTTTATGTATGTACATATCCATGTAAGGTAAGTTTTATTGTACCCATTTTACAGAAAAGAATGCCAATATTTACTGATCCCTCACCTCCTACAAGAGCCTCTTTTAAGGCCTCTGCTGTTCATCTGTAAAACAGCCCTATCACAGGGGTATGGACATTACCCTTATTTCATATACGAGGAAACTAAATTAGAGAGGAATTAAGATACTTAACTGAGCTCACAGCACTAGCAGAGGAGAGAATGGAGATTTATACCCTGCTAGTCTGATGCCAGAACTACTTGCTTAACCACCACCTAAAATAGAAGACTCTGAAGCTCAGAGAGATTTAGTCAATCACATAGCTATTTTGGTCGGTCTCTCTAATGGTACAGTTCAGATTCTTTATGCACTATACGTACTCTCTACTCAGTCAACCTCCCCATCATACTGAATAGTCAAGATGGCAATGTCATTAGCACACAGATATCCTGCTAATTGTGCTCAACTTTTTTGAGCTATGCATATAATCTACAAGACTGAGCAATTTCCTCAGAAAAGTGGGATCTTCAATGACTGCAAATATGCTTCTTAGTGCTATTTTCACCAAGGAGTTTATGTGCATGGGAAAAATTAAATGGCTATGTGACAAATTGACCATGAGATAAAGCAATTTTCTAGGGAATAGTGAGAGAAGGAACAAAAATGATTAAGAAAATGGGACTAACTGGGTGAGACAAGATTAAAGGAGTTAACTGTGTATAGCTGAGTTTGCAAGGCAGAAGGAGAAGTGAAACACCAACAAGTAACCAGGCAAGGGAATGTTGATGGTAATTCCAAGGGGCAGGAGGGCAAGAATTGTTTCATATGATTTAGGCATTACCCAAATGAACGAACACATTAACAGGAAAAGGAGAAAACTCACCAAATCACTAAACAGCATTAAACATTACAGCCAGGTCATATTAAAACAAACAAACAAAAACAAATAAAAAAAAGAAGACCCGAGGGCGACCTGAGAGAAATGGGTGTTTGCAGTACTGTCTCTTTAAGAGCATGCTCAATTCTGTCAAGAGGCAGATGTGGCTTCCAAAAGGCCTCTGTCTAAATGGCCTCAGTTCCCACTCTTCCACCACATGCTCCCTCACTCTTTATGCTCTGGACACATTGTTCATGTAACTTCTTAACCAAGCCTGCCATATGCCTCCCTTTGGGCCTTTTGGACTGTTGCTCCCTCTTCCTAGAATCCTTCTCTTCCATCTCTTCCACTTCCTCTTTCTCCTCCTTCTCCTCCTCATCACTGTCATCAATCCAGGTCATCTTCTAATTCCTTTCCCTCATTTATTTCCCACAGCTCTATGTGCTAGGTGTTATTATTGTTCCCTTTCTCAAATGTAGAGACTGAGGCACAGAAAGTTTAATAACTTTCTCTACCCTGGACAATTAAATTGTTGTTTTTTTTCTGCACTTTCTCTTCATATTTTTCAATGTTTATTCATCCTTTCAGGCTCAGCTGTAAGATCACTCCTTAAGGAACACAACCCTGACCACCACATCCCAACTCTTTCATACTCTCAAAGTAGCCTTCACACAATTGTCACTGCAGACACATTTCTATTTGTTTGATATCTATTTTTTTTAAATATTTTTATTGATTTAGAGAGGAAGGGAGAGAGAGATAGAAACATAAATGAGAGAGAATCATTGATTGGCTGCCTCCTGCACCCTCCCCACACAACTGGGGATCCAGCCTGCAACCTGGGCATGTGCCCTTGACCAGAATCAAACCGGGGACCCTGTAGTCCGCAGGCTGACACTCTACCCACTGAGCAAAACCAGCAAGGGCTGATATCTTTCTTTTATTCAGGTCGTAAGTTCCATGAGAGGAGACACAGTTATTTGTTAGGTGAAATACCTGGCACATAATAGGTGCTTAACATATATGAAATGAATGAATGTGAGTAAATGAATGATAACTATAATATTAGAAGGGATGGTCCTGCTTTGTTTTTCTTTCTTTCTTTCTTTTATTTTTTTAGAAATGGCCTTCTTAATTTAAAAATAATGTGTTCATAGGAATGTGTTCAAAGGCAATAAATGGGTGTCTAGGGATGGCTGTGAGGGTGGCAGCTCAAAGCTATGTTACATAAGGCATACTTGATAAGAGAAGGCTGTTTACTCTGGGGAAAATAGGCTATGGAGGTACTTATAATTATTACAGATATATGAAGAACTCAATGTGAGAGATAGGCTCACCAATACCTAACATCTTCCCACCCCTTAAAAATAAATAACTAATTAAAAAGAAAAAAATGCTATAAACAACTTTTCTGGACCAATCTATGGATTCAAAGAAGAAAATTTCCAGACATTTGGGAACATGAATTTTACCTTCACTTGGAGGGACACTAATGTGGCACAATACAAATCCACATCCCGTAAAAAGAGGAATATTTTTGAATGGCCAATATTCAACTAAATTGGACTTTATGAAAAGGTAAATTTAAAACAGTTTCTAGGAGTTTTGCTGTAGATGTCTTCTATCCACTGACTATATTTGATTAGCTGGTCTTTCAGTTATTTGCAAAGCTCAAGGAGTAACCTGGAGATATTTAAGAATCAGCAATTAGCTCAGTAGGTATATGCTCTATGTAGAAGGCCATGACTTATCGGGAGCTATCCATTTTGGCCTGCATTTTACACAACAGTTACATTTATATAAGGAGCAGTAATTCCTTAACCTTGCCTCCTATTCTTCAGTTCTTATTTTCAATGTTCAGACTTGTGCAAACCTTTTACTAATCTTAAGTAAGTTTGACCATCTCCTAGATATCAAGTAGGCTTTCAATTGTCTTCCCACCTTTTCTTTGCCCTACACTTATGAATACTTCCCAATCTTTAGAACATACTTAAGCCATACTTCCCCATGAAGCCTATCCAGATTCCTTTGGCCCAGTGATCTCTCTAAGTCTTTTGTAATATTCTCAAACTTATTTTAGCACCACATGAGATAATGCCATGCAAAGCAATTTAAAAAGCATATGTTATATTTTGTCTCGCTAATAATATTGATTTCCAATTAAAAGCTAATTATTTCTTTTGTTTTTAATACTCAGAGGGTACTGTGCAAAAACAATAATTATTAAGTCAATCTATAGTGACTTTTGTAAGGTTCAAAAATCAAAGTATTTTTAAATATATTTAAACTAGAGGCCCAGTGCACAAAATCATGCACTGGGGTGGAGGGGGTTCTTCAGTCCGGCCTGTGCCCTCTCGCAGTCTGGGAGCCCCACCAGTGCTCTATGATGGATCACCCCAAAGAGGTAGGCCCGGCCCACCTGGCCAGGGCTCAGTGATGAAAGGCCCCCACAGAGGGAGGCTCCGCCCACCCTCCCACAGCCTGCCGCAGGGTAGCCTAGGCCTCCCTCTTTGTGGTGATCATTGAGCCCCCCGATTGACTGCTCCATTGGCTGGTGGCCTGGGCCTCCCTCTGTGGGGCAATCGTGGGATGATGGCATGGCCCCCTACCAATAGCATTGCGCCCGCCTTGGCTGGCCTGGTGCCAGTGGGTGTCATAGCATGGTCATCCAGATGTCCATTCTGCTGTTCAGCTATTCGGTCAATTTGTATATTATGCTTTTATTATTATAAACTAGAGGCCCAGTGCAAAAATTTGTGCACTCGGGGGGGTCCCTCAGCTCGGCCTGTGCCCTCTCGCAGTCTGGGACCCCTCGGGTGATGACCACCTGC
>NW_005353349.1:557103-559029 GCF_000412655.1 Myotis brandtii
CCTCACCCCATGAGGGTGTGGCCATCCTGAGTGAGGGGCTGATGGCTGTTTGCAGGCTGGCCACGGCCCCCAGCTACCCAAGCTCCCAGTGGAGGCTGGCTGGAAGCAGGTATCTAGGATTTATTTATCTTCTATAATTGAAACTTCATTGCCTTGAGCGGAGGCCACAGCCGGCCAGGGCAAGAGGGAAGCTTGGCTTCCTCCATTGCCGGGGCAACCAAGCCTCCTGCTTGCTCCAGCTCTGTGGCTGCCGGCCACCATCTTGGTTGGGTTAATTTGAATATAGTCGCTCTGATTGGCTGGTGGGCGTGGCTTGGGGCGCAGCAGAGGTGCAGTCAATTTGCATGTTTTTCTTTTATTAGATTAGATACTTTATCATATTTTATTTATCAATATTCTAACTCATTCCAAAAAAATTTGAGATAGACTATTTAAAAAAGTCAAACACATGTTAAGATTTCTGGAAAAGAAATAGACCTCAAACAATTAAAAAGAGGAAGCATCAGGATATGCTAACCAGGAGGGTTAATACTGTGATGAACATTAATATTGGTTCTGAGTCTTTTGGTAGCCAAGGAGATAGATTGATATGTTGCATAATTCCTTACTACCTGATAAAATGCAGTAGACCAGTTCTTTATCATTTTCCTTATATTAAATTCTAATGGAAACTTATCTCTGAGATGGTACATAAGACAATGAATAATGTTTTCAATATACTTTACAACAAATGTGTATGGGTTTTTCTTCTGATGTTTGCTAAAGACCAAAAGTATACCTAGAATTGAGACTGCTTAGAGATAGAAATACATAATATGATACTTAGATAAGCTCCCTTAAGTATCTTTTTTTTCAATTAGGCTTTTGAAATAGACAATTGAAGGCATTTTTCAAAATCTCCATTCTCTGTCATTGGTCTCTTCATCTTATGACTTATAAAACTTAGCTTTTGAAGTTATCTGCTACACTCTCCATGCTTATAATTTATGTCCATTTGACTAACATTTATTGGTTATAATTAGAGAAATTGATTCCATTCAGTGCTTTAGAGTCCCCTGAATACCTTACTATCCATACAGAATGTTACTATTATTGAATATGACCCTCACTAGAACATCAAGTGAATTTTATTACTACCTCCATGTTTTATATTTGAAAACTGACAGGATAAGAGATGAACAGATTCCTGGGACCGGTCTGCATGCATAATTAATATATTAAAAAATAGGGATGGAGGTGGGTCTGAAGGTAGTGATGGTGCTTCCATTCTTTTCCAAAATAATCCATTTTGAAATAGCAGTGCCATCTAGTGGTCATTTTAGACACAGAAGAAATGAGGATATTTCAAGATGGCCCTTGGGTAGTGCAATCAAGATTTTATGCTATCTTGACGTGCATTATTTGAGCTTAGAGCATTTCCTGCTAGTTGACAGATTCTGACCTTTCAATATAGAAAGTGCATCACATCTACCCAGAGTCAGTCAAAGCTATTGATCCTGATAAATGATTTGACCTCAACCAGTGGTTTCCCTCCAGTTATTTAATGCTGAAGAAAGCCAGCAATGTAATCTGAAGAGGTCAAGAGTGTTTAGGAAGGACCCTTGACAAGGTATCAGGAAGACGATGACTGCTATGTACATGTCAGAGAAAAACAAGACATGTTTTTCTGTTTGTTTCCCAAGAAAACACACCAAAATATTGTCACACATGTAAAATGGGGTCTGTGGATAACAATAATAACTAATAATCAATGTGGTAGCTCACATTTTTTAAATTTTTTTATTGATTAAGTTATTACATATGTGTCCTTATCCCCACATTCCCCCCTATCTCCCCCACTCATGCCCTCACCCCCCTGTTGTCTGTGTCCATTGGTTAGGTCTATATGCTTGCATATAAGTCCCTTGGTGGATCTCTCCCCCTTAC
>NW_005353349.1:559494-563407 GCF_000412655.1 Myotis brandtii
GGTTCATGGGTCAACGTTCAACCACTGAGCGGCACTGGCCAGGCTGGGTAGTGGGTATTTTTCTTTGTTGGCTCATGTCATTAGCTTTGTTTGGAAAACTCTCTCCTTTCCATCTGCACACTGAAGAGCCAATAAAAGTGTCACCTTCTCCTTTAGTTTTTACTGATCCCTCTTGAGCTTATCACCTTGGACTGATGGTTTTCTATTTCTCCAGGTCTTGCCTCTCCTCAGTGTTACTTTGAACACTTACCTTTTTTTTTGCTTGTGTTCTGTATTCTCTACTAGATTAAAAAGACTTTAGACATCCAGTTTTATTGGCTACTCTCTGAAATATATGCCCTATACCTGGCCTAGGGCCTATTATTATGACCCCCTGAGATTCCTGGGTAGCTGACCCTTGATCTAGTTCCATGGGTCAAGGTTTAGGAAGGAACTTAAACCAGTATTGTCAGTCTGAGAAGGCTGGGGGTGACAAATGAGAACTGTTTTCAGGCTGGGGATAGACAGCTACACTGTATTCTGTTAGTCATGCTGTATATTGCACAGACTAAAATGTGATAAAGTGCACCTGGCTGATAGCAGACAACCTCAGCACAGAGCCACTCCAGGCATATATATATATATATATATGCCTGTCTTTGGGCAGGGGGTAGGTCAGAACATACTTTCTATAGCTTTTGTATAACCTTCATTCACTTGGATATTATCATATGGAACTACACATCACCCAAGCGAGGATTTTGACTTTCCAAGACCTGCACCTTTTCCTGTCCTATATAACACTTTTGATCCTCTACATATTTACTGCACACTTTCATTTTTATACTTTAGATAATTCAAGCTGGATTGAAACAAGTGATATATGAAGCTGTCATCACATCAAGTTGAAGCTATTACTGTTACAGTGACTCTGCCCTTAGAATAATATTTGGTCCAGGGTTTGAATCTCATATGATTATTAAATAGATGCAAGAATAAGTGAAAGGATGAACACACAAATTGCCAAATAAATGGAGGAAGGAATGTGTGCAAGAAGCACATGAGATGATACTATGTTTTCATTTTAATCTACCATTTATTCCATTAGACATTTATGAGGTGCTTCTAAACAGCCGAACTCTGTCTCTGTAAGGTGTCGGGCAGGGGCGGGGGTCTGGACACATGAGACAAGTGTAACCAAGTGGTATAAAGAAATCTAAATAGGGCGGTATGTTTCTCCTTCTATTTCACAGGACATAGCTCAGTTACCCAGTGAGTCTGACATCTGCCCCTGTCTATACTAGGTTTTTGGAAGGTGGCCAAGAGAGAACTGCAAAATTGAAAGCACAGAAAAACACAAAGGAAAAGCAGCAAGCAGCCATGGTCCCATCACCAAGTTAAACACTGTTGACACTTTTGTATATATAAGATGATAATAATAATAATAATAATAATAATAATAATAATAATAATAATAAATTATTCTTCTTCCAGGAATGTTAATGGAGCTCTCACTATTGCTGGGCACTAGGCATTATTTCCCTCTGCCAGTGCTAGACAGTGTAACTACTGTCATAGATGCTCTGTTGCACCTGTCAGGGCTTCCCTTCAGAGTTGAAGGGTGGGTTTTCCAGCTGCTAGGAAGGTTGTCCTGCAGACAGTGCTCAGCTGTCAGCCCTCCTTCAGGATTGCCTTGGCTGGGATGTAAAGAACTGCCTCCCAAACGCTCATTGGCTCCCAGGGCCAGCCTGCATTCAACACCGACCCACATGGGGTATTAAAGGGCTGTCCCCCTCACCTCAGTTTGGAATACTCTGATGGCCAGTCCGAGTTTCAGAGCTCTTCATGGGATTGGTTTGGTGGTGACTGCCCCCTCTGCTCACACCAGCTGCTGTCTTTCCTTCACAGGTGCTGGTCCTGAGAAGCCTCCTAAGTAAAGCTTCCCATGCTAGCCTCTATCTCAGTGAGCTTCCCCTAGGAACCCCCAACTTAGTCCAGTTAAATTCCCACTCTACAGATAATAAAACCAAAGCAGAAAGATGTGAGCAAGTTGTTCTCGGTCTTTTTGAAAGGAAAGGGCTGGGCAGGATACCAAGGTCATCTGACTGTTGAGATGTAGTATGGTACCAAGCCAATTAAAGAGTTGGTTATTAGGAAAACAACTGATTTTCGAATTTAGTTTTTCTATCCAAGAAAAAAAAGGAAGAATGTGTCTCTTCAGGCATGAGCTTGTCCCTGGGACCTTCTCCCACTTTCTCCCATGCCATGACCCCAATGAACAGGGATTTTGTTGGGTAGCCTTATGGTTTTAGACTGAGAGAGGAAGACTGTACAGGGCAGTCTCAAACCTGAAGGACATGGAAAGTAGAACTTGGAGTTAAGAGTGAAAAAGTCTCAACCTTGGAGAATGAGATGCCCTGAGTCTGAGAAGGAGACTTTAGCTATTAATACAAAGGATTAACATCCTTCCTCATAACAGATGCTGGGAGTTGTGGCAGGACCGATCAGACATGGCATATGAATGCAGGAGGGAGTTCTCAGTCAGATTTATGTTTTTTGTTGTTGTTTGTTTGCTTGTTTTCTTTTTAAATATGTTTTTATTGATTTCAGAGAGGAAGAAAGAGGGAGAGAGAAAAATCAATGATAACAGAGAATCATTGATCAGCTGCCTCCTGCACGCCCCCACAAGGGATCAAGCCCACAACCCAGGCATGTGCTCTGACTGGGAATCAAACCATGACCTCGAATCAAATCATGACCTCCTGGTTCATAGGTCAATACTCAACCACTGAGCTGAGCCAGGGCAAGAGTCATGGTTTTAGGTGCTGCAGCACAGTATTCTCATGCTTAGCGTATGGAACCACTAGCTTTAAAAAGGAGCAACAGGCTTGGATTGAGAGCCTCTTTAAAATGGCATAAGGAGCCAATACCCACCCCAGATTATGGCAGCACATAAAGTTCCTGTAGCATCCCATGGTGTCACCCACTAATGCCTGAAAATAAATTTAGCACCAGTCATGTAGGCGGATGTTGTAACAGGATTAATTTTAGAGAAATACAGCACTGTAACATGTCCTACTCTTAAACATTGTGAAATAAATAGAATTCCTTTAAAGGTAGATATACACAGCTAAAATAAATAATAGTGTACATTTAAATTAATTACTTATCCAGGAGAAACCAAGATGGCAGCATAGGTAAACACCGGAGATTGCTGCCTCGCACAACCACTTCAAAAATACAATTAAAAGACATAACGGACATCATCTAGAACCACAGGAAGGCTGGCTGAGTGGAATTTCTACAATTAGAAGGAAAGAGAAAAGCATACCGAGACTCAGAGGAGGTGCGGTACTGAAGTAAATATAAAGGTGCGGAGGTGCGTGCGGAGAGGGCTGGAGGCGGAGGACACGATTGTCTTTTTCAATCGGGAGGGAGTCTCAGGCTCTGAGCTCCAGTTCCGGGCGAGTCTTTGGGGACCCAGACTCACACGGGAGAAACAGGACTGTCTGGCATTGGTCAGAACTCAAGGGCAGCTCTCTCTTGGAGGCACTCTCGGCAATTGCCAGGACCTCTGAAGGCAGGACTGAGAGCAGCCATACTGCTGGCTCGCTCGGCCTGCCCTGTTGATCCCCTGGGACCCCACCCCGCTCAAGCCATGCAAGGAGGCTTTTGCATATGAAAGGCCCAGCCCTTTGTAATCTGAAAATAACTTAACAAACTGCAGCTGCCCCAAGGCCCCAGGCAACTTGCATTGCTTTACAGCTGGCTTCTGCTGGGTAGCCTTAGGCAAAGGCTAGATTAGCACCTCCTTAGATCCAAGAGCCAGTGTACCCAGTGGTCAGAGTGGGACCATCCAATTACAACTACTCAGATCTATAAGGGACACACTCAGGGGCAGACTCAGTGAGCACCAAAGCCCCACTGAAGCAAG
>NW_005353349.1:563779-574032 GCF_000412655.1 Myotis brandtii
ACCAACTAGAAATTAAGCATACACTGACTGAAATAAAGAACATTATACAGAGTCCCAACAGCAGACTAGAGGATCGCAAGAATCAAGTCAAAGATTTGAAATACGAAGAAGCAAAAAACACCCAACCGGAAAAGCAAAATGAAAAAAGAATCCAAAAATACGGAGCATCTGCCCCCTGGTGGTCAGTGTACATCATAGTGAGTGGTTGAGCAGCCTTAACATATCATTAGCATATTATGCTTTGATTGGGTGAACAGACGACTGGACACTGAGCATATTAGGCTTTATTATATAGGATTTTCAATATTTGCATGAACACCCATTATATGGGTTTTAAGAACTAATCTAATAACCAGGTAAATTAATTAATCTAACATATACTATGAACCATATAATTAATTTTTTTATGAACATTGCAATAAACATATCGGCAAATTTTTAAATATACATCCAATATTATTTCCTTAGCATCGGTTTTGAAAAAATGGAATTGCTGAGTCTCACAGAAAATAAACATTGTTAGGGCTTTGATATACATTCTCTATTTGCTCTACTGAAAATCTGACCCAGTTTAAACATCCACCGCCCATGTCCCCGTACTCTCATCAACAGGTATTCTTCTTTAGTTGTTGCCAATTTTATGTGAAAAACATGTAATATTTTATTGTTCCTAGGTGTCAATGTTCATTTCTTTCTTTGAATGCTTTGATTTTTACAAGATGATCAGTACACTCTTAAAGTAGATGCATTTAAAAGGCCACATTTACAGATATCCCTTGCTTTTCATAAATTCTTTATTTTCCCTGCCAACTATGAATGTCTTATCTAGGATTCCTCAGGTAGAACAGACACATTGGATGAAAATAATAAATACAAGTAGGTTAGGTAATACAACTCAACCTCCTTCTCTTTCCAAATCAAAGCTTCCTTTCCTTGCATGATATTCTCAAAACAGAAAAGCAGCAAAAGACAACATCATAGGCATTGATCCTGGAGTGTGGACAATTCAGAAAAGCACACAGAAAAGCATTCATCAAACACTCTTAGCCTCCAGCAACAGACTCTGACCTTTACAATAACTGCTGTTTCTCCTCAGGGTGCAGCATCTCTGTTTTCCCTAATAATTGTGGAGATTCAGTGGAAACATCTTGTATTCATTTAGTCACATATTTATTTGTTCAGGATGTTTGTACTTACTTTGTTTCATACTCTATACCAAGTTCTTCATTTTTATAGTTATCATTTTCAAAACTTATTAAAAATATCAAGCCTATGAAAGTAATATTAGTATCTGTATTACTTACCTATAAATAAAAGTACAACAAACCAAGGGCTTTAACTGCAGAAATGTATTTTCTCATAGTCTGGAGGCTAGAAGTCCAAGAAAAGGTGTTGGCAAGGTTGAATCCTCCTCAGGGCTATGAGGGAGAATCGGTTCCAGGCCTCTCCCCTAGCTTCTGGTTGCCAATCTTTGCATTCCTTAGCATGTAGAAGCATCACTCCAATATCTGCCTTCACTTTCAAATGGTGTGGGACACAATTTAGCCCATAATGGTATCCCATTTACAGATATAAAACCTGAGACTCAGCATATATATATTCAGCACTTTGAGTATTCACTCTATGTAGGTCACTGTTTTTTGTGCATGAGACAACCAAAATATGAAGTCACCACACTTTCTATCACACAAGAAGATCCTGTGATTTCAAAATCATTGACACCTGATAAAGCTGTTCATGAGGCTGAAAAAGCAGGTAAGTGCTATAAGGGCAGGGGGTTTTGAAGGCCAAATTGAGATATTTTACATTAATTGTAGAGGAAGTTATAAAAGATTCATGAGAGAGTGAGTGAAATAAAGTTATGTAACTGAAGGTTAAGTATTGAATAAAGCCTATATTTCCCAGAAAAAACAGTAGTTTTATAGTCAGTTCCTTCTCTCCTAATATTCATTATCATTATGTTTAGCTTATATTAGGGTATAACTCCCTTGGTGGTGTCACAATCAAAGTTGGTAGCAAAGCTAGAAATAGAACCTAAGACCTCTGACTCCTAAGAAGTGTATCCTTCTCCTGTGCCTTATTGCAGGTCTCTGACTCTGACATCAACAAGGGTGTCCAACAATTCCATCATATTCCAGCACTACCGGGAGATGGCTTCAGACTGCACAGTTTTAAGGGCTCAGGACCAAAAGCCTGCCCTCACTTCCGGTGCCAGTCACGAGTTCTGTGTCCCCAGGTTACCATACACCTGTTCAACTTGGCTACAGATTCAGGGGTTCTCATGACCCCCATCAGGTTAAATAATTTGCTAGAAATAAAAAAAAAACTCAGTAAAACACTTTAGTTATGTTTACTGGTTTATGAAAAAGGATACAACGGGGGAACAGCCTAATGGAAGAGATGCATAGGGCAAGGACTAGGGTAGAGCTTCATAGACTGTGATATCCTCTCTGAGAGTACCACCAGTTCAGCACCTGGATGTAGCCAACAACCCAGCAGCTCTTTGTACTTCATTGTTCAGAGTTTTTATAACCCAATCTACAGGCCCTCTCACCTCCCTAGAGGTGGAGTTGGGAAGGAAGCTGAGAATTCTCCCTCTGTAATCATGTCTTTCGTCTTTCTGGTGACCAGCCAACATTTTCACTCTATCTGGGGGCCTCATCCTGAGTCACCTCATTAGCATCCACGCTAATATGTGCCAAAGGGGCTCTTCATGAACAACAAAAGCCACTCCTAATACTCAGGAAAATTCAAGGATCTCTGTATTTAGAAACCAGAGACAGGGAGAAAATATACATTTTTTATTATACCATAGCAACCCTAGAGTGAGAGTATTATTATTATTTCATCACAAGCATTTCCAGCTGATGGTTATTATTTGACTTATCCTGATCATACCCATGTTTCCAAATGAAGAAAAAATAAATAAAATAAAAGACTAGGAGTCCTTTTTAAAAAATGTGGAGAAAAAAAAAACAACCAGCTTAGGTTTGTCCAGCAATGAACACTTTACATGTCATAACTTTTATTCCATTTGAATGCTAGTGGCTGATCTCCTTCCTGGGATCAAGATATTATCTCTTTGGATCTATGGGATGGATGGCCTTAGTTGGCTTCATGGAACCTAGATTTGAGTTCTTAGTGGTCTCTACATTAAAAAAAAAAGATATTCGGCTAGTTAGATAGACAGATAGATAGAACTGGTCCCAAAGTATGCTGAATGTAGCTTACTTGGAACATGTCTCACACCAGGCAGCTCTGATTCACCTGGTATATGGTATATAAGATCCCTGCCTCCTTACCACATCAATCACCAGCTTCTCCATTATGGGAAAAGTATACTGGAGAAGTGAAAATGGAAACACAAAGTGAAAACAGAGAGCAACACAAATTGTCCAACCATATGTGACTGATGGTGGCTTCTAGCATTTCAGTGTCTCTGGAAGGCCAGACACAGCTGGCAGAGAGGACTCTACCTGGCATCGGCTATAGGTACTTCACCAAGCTGAATTTAGGAGGGTAGATACACCTATTTTTTTAGAAAATATGATAATCACCCAAACCACATTTGTGAAAAAGAAATCAGCACTATAAAACATTCCAATTTCAATGGAAGTCCCTCTGGAATAATGCCAAGTGATCTCTGACACACTGAAAACCTATAAATAGATAGATGGCAAATAGAACCAATACTCCCATGTGATTAATAACCTGAAATATTGCCTGGTTGTTCACATAGGTCCTGGACCCACTCAGCATCTCAATCAGAGATACTGTGCTGACCTCATTAGTCTCTGTTGCTTCAATTTTAGTAGTGCCTACCCAGAGAAAGCAATGGGCAGGCTTGCATTTGATCCCCTCTTCACTTCCAGTCTGAAGAATTCCTTGATAAACTTATAGTTCAATAGAATTCATAACCAAAGGACTAAGTGCTCTTCTGTACCCTTTGGTAGGGCCATGAGATTATAGAGATGAACTAACCAAATGCTTTCCTTCAAGATCGATGCAGTGAAAAAGAAAGGCATGGAGAGAGAACATTCTAATACAGCATAATGCATGTTAAGCCTGTGCAGGGTGTTGTGGATGCCTGGGGAAGATTACTGTCTCAGGTATGGAACTTGAGAAAATATTTTTCACAGGAGTATGAGGTGAATAGAAGTAGGTGACTCATATTCTTGGTCATAGAAACTTACACTAGAACTTTAACTACTCTTCTAGTGACATCAACTTTCCATATCATCTTCTTCCCTAATACTAACATTAATTATGTGAGAGTATGTGTGGTACTGACAGGTTTGACAGATGAGAAAACTAAAATTTAGGAACTTTTAATGATTTGCCCATAATAGTATTGGGGCCAGGACTTGAGTCCAGAATCTCTGATCATACATTTGGGAATCTATATCAAAACTGTCTGTGAGCTATGCACTTGTTTGCATTTATTTCACTTACATCTCAGAAATGCTTGTTCTACCTTCTGCAATCTGAAGGTCATTCTTCTTAACTACAAAGAAGGAAGCTGTTCTTTCCTAAATATATCACAGGAAATGTGTTATGCTGATTCAAGGACCTTTACATGGCTTAACTATAAATGACCCAACCATCAACTCAATTTATTCTGTTCTTCTCTTTCTCCATTTGTGAAATGAAAGCTACTCATCTGGCTACAGTTCTCATCACTGTCCAAGTTCCACTGCTCAGCTATAAAAGATCTCCCATCACTCAGAGCTATGGTACCTCTTGGTTCCATGTGGCTGCTCGTCATCTTTCATGTCACTTTCCTTTCCTTTGGAAAGAGTTAGCTATTGCTCCAGAGTCTCTGTCCTTTTCCTGTCAGCCTTTTCCAACCTATATCCTCCACTAGATGGGAATACATCTGCCATATTCCTTACTGTATTCCTACTGGAGAGCCCTGTGCCCAACATAGAGGTACTTATAGTTTACTCAGCAGTCTCATGTCGAGAAATATATATACCTTAAGATAAAATTGTAAAACAGATGCAAACTTTTACATTTCTAAGACATTTACTATTAGCACATTTTACCTGGATGGGCATTCCATACTTAGGATTAAAAATCTCCTCACTTAAGACTTAAATACAACTTCCTCTGGCCCCTACCCATATTATCTTTTCTATCACTTCTGCTTTTATTCTTCGAGTACTCTTTTATCTCCTTTGTGATCCTGATATGTGCCACTTCTGTTCAATTCTATCAAATACAAATAGTTATTCTATGACTTTCAGAGCATAACAGGTATTTTGGATGGACATGTCAAATGCATTCAGATAACAAAAACCAGTCTTCCTTCCTCACCAAAGCCAGACCTCTGAATGATGTTCTTGTGCAAAAGGGCCAGCTCAGCAAAGACAGACATGCCTGAACTCTTCTTGCCATTGTAACTGTTCAACTTTATTAGCTCAGCATCCCAAAACCTTCCCCTGGGGATAAGACTTTGGGCTTCTAACCAGGTGCATCTGGATCTAATCCTCGCCCTCCCATGTCCTAGTTGTATGATTTATTGAATCTCTTTTCTCTTTGGGACTCAGTTTCCTCATAATAATGCCAACCTCACTATGACTATTGTAGGTTAAAAACAGGAATATATATATTAACCAAAATATGTGGGTCATTTTTTTTATCTTCAAAAAATGGGTCAGAAGAAGCAGGTTAAAGTATAATAGAATAAGATATAATTATAGAGGTGAGAGAGCCATTACACTATTTTATCTAACCCTGAACTATCTTGAAAACCCTTCAAAATCTGTTCAGTAATCACTTCCATTTTGAGATCTTCACTTATATGACTTTTCTTCTCTCAATTCCTTCCCAACATGTGCCTATTCCTATAAGAAAAAAATACTCCCTTCTTTTTATATGATTTCTATGCTTGTCATGGGCAGAGGACCATGTATATGATACCTATTAATCAGTAAATAAATGTAAATACACTCAATTTAATGTTGACATGTAAGGAAAAGAGATGATACTCAGAAAGGTCAGACACAAAGCATGGGCTCAATGAAAGCTACAGAGTATGATAGCAAATGTACCTATTATTACATTTATCCCAATCTTTGATATTAATTTTGCCCTACCCTTCTTTCTTATTCTGAAGTATGAACTCCTCATGGACAATCCTGTTTATTCATCTGTGTGTTCATAGTAGGTGCTTAGTAACTATTACCTTAACCAGGCCAGTGAGAAAGGGCCAGAAGTCCTTGGTCTGGCTGTCCTTACTCTTAATATCCACAGTGTTGGGTGAAAGAGGATGAACCAACACCCCACAGGCAGAGGGGAGGGTGGGGAAAGAGAGAGAACACAAGTGCCTCTCAACACCAATAATAGGACTCAAAAAGGAGACACTGTTTCAAGGGCATCCGCTTTCAGGAAGACAGTCTGCTGGTGCATCTCAGGCCTTCCCCTGCCCAGGTATCAGACAAAAGCCTACCTATTCCACATGCTACATGTGTCTTCATTCCACAATTTAATGATCCATCTCAACAGCCCTGCCTTTCTCCCTCCAATGCTCCCCTGCTCTTGCTGCCTTGTCCTTTGAGCTCCTGGTCACACTTTATATAACATAATTACAGGTCGGGTTGACTCCTCCATTCCTAGAATGCAGAGGTGACTCTTTTAATTGCAGCGAGTTCTTTTAAGTTCCTGCTTATTTTTAATTATGAATGCCTGAAGCTGGCCTGCCACAGTCTAACTTTTGGCTCCTAAGAAACAAGCCCAAGAAGCTGAGATGTAATAGGAATCCCATTTTAATGCAAATTACTTCCATGACAAAGAAATGTGAGAGAAGAGACTCATTTGTGCATTCCTGAGAGGTGACACTGGCCTTTGAAAATGTCCAGCACCACATTTAGAAGAGATTTAAATAAAACTGGCTCATTATACTATATTTCTAGGCCCTATAAACATATTAGTACCTCAACTCCCTTGCCTGTGATTATGGCTCATTTTTGATATTTTGATTGGTAGGTTGGGCCTTAAGCAACACTTTCAGGGTAATTTGTGTGTGTGTGTGTGTGTGTTTATTTTATTTTTAAAGTCTGCCTTTTGTAAATCAAACTTCTCAGTTTAGCAAAGACAATATCTATATACATAAAAGGCTAATATGCAAAGTGTCCCCTCAGGAGTTCGACCAGGAGTTTGATAGCTCATTTTGATGCGTTCTGACCACCAGGGGTGGTACAGAACATGGTGGGTGACCAGCTCAGCAGCGGGGTGCTAAGGGAATGAGGGAAGGAGGAGGCGGGGAGGCAGGGAGTCAGGGAACCTGATTGGCCCTTATCACTGGCCAGGCCTAGTGACCCTACCTGTGCACAAATTTCATGCACCAAGACTCTAGTCTTTTTAATAAAAAGAGCCCTAACCTGTTTGGCTCAGTGGATAGAGCATCAGCCTGTGGACTAAAGGGTCCCAGGTTCAATTCCAGTCAAGGGCATGTACCTTGGTTGAGGGCACATCCCCAGTTGTGGTTGTGCAGGAGGCAGCTGACCGATGTTTCTCTCTCATTGATGTTTCTAACTGTCTATCCCTCTCCCTTCCTCTCTGTAAAAAATCAATAAAATATATTTTTTTAAAAAGAGCCAGTAGCTACTATCCTTGTGGGAGAATCTTCTCACAAATCCCAGTGGTTGCTGCAGGCAGATATTATTTTATTTCTTATGTGCCTGGTGCAGTGTTGAACACCACACATGTGATTTTATTATTGTTATTTAATAAATAATAGCTTTAACTGTTTAATACTAATTAAATATTATTAAATAACTATTTTTATTTATTATTATAAAACAACTTTTAGTCATTGCAAGCCTGCCAAGTACCTTAAGTGTAGCCCCTGCCAAATCCCCCATTACTGAAATCCAGACTGACTCAGGGTCTTTCCAAGAAGAGTGAAGTCATCTTTGCCGTTCTGGCTGATTTAGGTAGCCCCTGCCTCTCTTTGTGCCTCCCTCTGCTTTGGGACACCCTGAGGGTTGGGAAGGTGAGAAGAGGGGGAGGACACCTCATACTAACCTAGTGCCAAAGCTGTGCCAGAGGATAAACTCACTGCTTTATTCCTAGTCTTCCATTTCATCTGAAATGACCTTATAAAAAAGTACCACTAGTCCCGGGTTTCAGAGGAGAAAATTGAGGCTCAGATAGTTTGGTACCTTGAAGAACTACAGTCTTGGTTTGGATCCTCCAAAATCTGGAAGACCCTCTTCACCTGTAGAAGTGCAGAAATATCACCAAGTCCCACTGGGACCCACTGGAGCTCAATCCAAGAAGGAAAGTTTAGATTTACTGGGTTGTGAAGAAGCTGGGGGCATCATTCACAAACTTACGTGGGTCATTGCTTAAGGGCTGTTCTCAGAGATGCTAGTTCCTGCCCTCTATAATCTGCCAAGAGTGGGCAGAGTAGCCCCTTTTCTGCTTCGGAGGAAATCTTCATTAAAAGAAATGCACCTATAGGCATCTGGAATCATGGCTGCCCATTTAACCCTTAGGACCTAAGAGGCATAAAGGAAAGGAGGGACCAACAACATCTGCTACAGCTACATATTTCATAAAGACCAGAGGATGCATTCAAACCCAGCGTTATCTGGCTCCAAGTGCATTGTGATTCTGCTATAGTGTACAGTGTCATACGCTTATAGAAATGGTAGGATTCAATTTAACTGGAAGGATCCCTGTCAGTCTGTATTCAGGATTTATGCCATGCATACAAAATAGAGTATTACAATTTCCAAATATCCAGTGTACAATCTAAGGTCATAGCCTGGTAAAGATGAACATGCTTCTTCCCTTCAAACCACCACTCATTGCAGGAGAGAGCAGATCAACTCGATGTCCTATTCAATACACCACCTGCACCCCACCCTTAGATTCTGCACTAGCTTCCACAGAGCCAGCACACCCTTGTGTTGGCTGGAAAAGGGCAGAGCCCCAACATGGCTAAAGCTTCCAGCTTCCTAAGAAATGAGTATAACCAGCAGAGGCACCTTACCATAGTCCCAGTATTGCTAACTTAACAGCTGTGTGACCTTCAGAAAGTTACACAATCTTTCAGTGTCTTTATTTTCTCATCTGAAAAGTGAGCACAACAACGGCACATAACGTTTGGTATAAGAATTAAATGTGTAAATATGTACAGCATTTGAACTATGTGTCAGATACAGAGTAAGTGCTCAATTACTATTAGTTATGATGGTCATGATGATAATCAATGCTATTAATATTATGGTAATAGTAATATTAGAATGCTGGCCTTATTTGACCATTAAACACTGTCTCGGCCAGTGGAGAATGCCCTCCTTGGATTTTCTAACTTTTCCCAACTTCTCTTCTGTTTGACCAGCAAATGAGAGCTCTAGGCTCAGGACTGGAAATAATATTATTCTCTATCCACACTCCTTTATTTGGTGATTTCACATAAGCATATGAATTTAAATAATTTCTCTATAATGACAGTTTCTAAATGGGGTCTCTCCTGAGGACCAGACTCATACACTGGATGCTTGCTGGACAGCTCCACTTGAATTCTAAGATAAATCTCAGAATTGACAGTATCACTGACCACACTTACATATGCTTCCATTTTCTTCCAAATCCTCAGTAAATGGCACAATCATTTACCTAGTTGATTAAACTAACCATACACTGTTCTTATGCCACACTTTTCCTTTTCCCTCTGTTATAAACTGAGTATTTGGGTCTCCTCAAAATTCACGCTGAAGTCCTAATTCCCAATGTGGAAGTGTGACCTTTGGGAGGTATGTAAGGTTAGATGAGGTCATAAAGGTGTAACATCCATGATGGAATTAATGCCTAAATAAATAAATAAATAAATAAATAAATAAAGGAGGAGGCATGCTCTCTTCCATGTGAGGATTCACCAAGAAAGCAGCTATCTACAAATCAGAAAGAGAGCTCTTACCAGACACAGAACCTACTAGCACCTTGATCTTGGGTTTCTCAGCCTCTGGGACTAATGTTTGGAATAAATGTTTCTTGTTTAATCCACTTCAACTATGTTGTTTTGGTACAGCAGCTTGAGCAAACTAAGGCACCGCACTTCCACTTAACTCACTTCTTCAACCAATATTTACTGAGCATCTACTATGTGCCAGTCATTCTTCTAGGCCAGGGGTGGGCAACCTTTTTGTGAGTGAGTGCCAAAACCAACAAAATCTCTGACTCAAAATTCTTCTGCGTGCCAACCCTAATTTTTTGAGAACATGTTACGCCTACTTGATATC
>NW_005353349.1:574194-599872 GCF_000412655.1 Myotis brandtii
AAAAAAAGTCGATATTAAGAAAAAAAATTGTAAAAAATGGAAGAATAAGAGTGGGTTTCGCATGCCAGCAAAAGTTACTGGCATGCCATGTTTGGCACACATGCCAGGGGTTGCCCACCCCTGTCCTAGGCACTAAGGATACAGATATTAATAGAACAACAAAAACTCCCTACCCTCAGGGAGCTTACATACTTGTCTTTTGACTCCACCTTGAAAATAAATTTGACTGTGTTTACTGTTCTCCCTCTTCACTCCAACTCTGAGCTACCATCTGCTTCACTGGGACAGCTATGCTGGCCTCCATACGAGTACTCTTCCCCTCACAGCCACACTTGCCCCTTTACAATCCATTCTCTACACAGTGTGCAGAGTGAACTTGTGAGAATCCTACTTATACTGCTGCCAGGTTTCCCCTTTTGCTTGTGGTAAAATGTAATATCTTTGCCTGGACCGCTCTCTGACTTTGTTTCCTCACTCTCCCTTGCTCCCTGGGCTCCAGGCATATTCACCTTCTTTCCCTTCTGCTGTGGAACTACTGCATCAGCTTTCCCTCTGGCCTTCAGGTCTTAACTTAAATGTCACTCCTCAAAGAGCCTTCCCTGATCACCTAATATAAAGTAGCCCAGTCACGTTCCTTAGTATATTTTTATAAATCTCTCTCTTAAGACTTCTTTGTACTTTTCTTAGGGTACTAGTGCCTTATACCTCTTATGTTCTTCATTTATGCGGTCAATGTGCTAAGGCCAGGATTTCTATTCATTTTACTATTATATCTTTCACTGTACCTTAAGCAGTCCTTGCATTATAATAGAGACAAAGTAGTATTTATAAATTATTTTTTAAAATAAAAAGAAAGTAAGCAGATATAAAAATAAATCTCTTTGGGCTAGGAGTCAGGGATTTGTTATTTGAATGCCAGCTTTGTCACCAGCTACAGAGTATAGCCCTTGGGTACATTGTTTTCCTGGGACTCAGTTTTCTTACCTAAAAATTAGGCAGTTTAGAGACAGAATCTCATAAAGGCTATAACATGATCATTAGAACTAGAAAGGCCTGTTTTGCATTTTTTTTTTTTTTTATCTCTGGCTCTGTCTCTTACTGGGTAAGTAACTTTGGAGAAGCTACTTAAACCCACCCTATCTTTCCACAGTTGCTGTGAGAATTAAGTCTCATAAAGGCTATAACATGATCATTGGAACTAGAAAGGCCTGTTTTGCATTTTTTTTTTATCTCTGGCTCTGTCTCTTTCTGGGTAAGTAACTTTGGAGAAGCTACTTAACCCACCCTATCTTTCCACAGTTGCTGTGAGAATTAATCAAACTATGGGAAAGCCTAGCATGAAGCCCAGTTCAGGTGGGTGCTCCAAAAATTCAAGTTCTTTTCTCTTTTCCTTATTCTCCTATGAGCTATAATAAGCAAAGTTCCTTGAACTCAGCAGACACCAGCTAAAGCTGTATAGAATGAATGAAGCACATAAACAGAAAGTACAGAAATTCATTTTTCTTTTGTTCTCATTTCCAGGCATGGTGTAGTACAAAGGACATTCCCAGCTTTGCTTAGTCCCAAGCTTGAATGTATTGAACTAATTAAAATAAAGGAAGAATAAAAAGAACCTCACCAAGTATGCACCTACGTTAGGCACATAATATTTGTACTCAGAAGAAAGAGGTTTGTGCAAAACTTTGCAAAGCCCGAGCCAGTCCTCCTTCCCAGCCTAGGCTGTGCTGGGGAAAGGGCGTGCAGACAGGAGGATGGAGCGGGAACTCCAGGGGCCCCTCCTCTATGCAGTCTGCAGGCAGGCAACACCTGGACAATTTGAGAGGCAACCGATTCCTCAGGAAGCCTCATAAGTGCCACAGCTGCTCCAAGAGCCCTTACCTGTCTTCTTGACACTTTCTCCCCAATGGAGAAAGGGACTCTGTATTTACTGATCCCAATATCTGTCACCCACATGCATATGTGATAGATAAGCTTCACAACAAACCTTAAAGTAGGTAGCATTTTTAACATTTTACATTTGTTGAGTTTCTACTACTTGCCAACCCCTCTGACAGGCATGTCTCATATGTCATCTTAATCTTCACAGCAATCCTGGGAAAAGACATAATTGTGCACTTTGTGCAGATGAGGAAATTAAGATTTGGAGAGGTTTAATAACTGTGGGAAGTCCCTCGACTGGAGAGTGGTAGAGCTGAGAATAAAAATGAGGTCTATCTAATTCCAAGAGCCGATACTACATGAACCAGATTAATTAAGCCTGAAGAAATCACAGACACCAAAATAGAGTTTATGTGTGCTTATATACATGCACCTACCTAATTTATTTTTCAAATTAGCTTAATAAAATACTTTACCATGTCCTGATGTATCACAAGCTTTGTTTCTTTAGGGCCTCATTCCCATTGTTCACTATATTCAATCACCTCTTTCATTCCCAAATGTGCATATTGTGCTTCATGTTGTGGAAGTCCAGAGGGGTTGTAGCAGACAGTATCTCTTGGTGGGTAAGAGACTTGAGGCAGATAATCAGAGAGAAGTTGGAGGATTAAATGAGATAATGTATGGAATGTGCCTAGTACACTGGAAATCGTCATTGATCCACGGGGAGGTGTGCTCAGGCCTGTCATTAGGAGCTACTATAAGCCAAGTAGAGAAGAGACAGGTGTCGAGACCAGCTAAAAACAGGGTTTTGCATTGGTGACAAGGGAGAAGAAACAAAGTAATGAGAGTAGACATTCAGGAAGTCATCCTCAAAATGACCCCACTGTCCAGGTAGGGCTGACTCAGTCTTGGTGGGTCTCTCTAGTCCAGGGCTATTTTGAGACTACCAGTGCTTTCCTGTGCTGCCACCCCGAGACTGCTGCCCAGCTGTCAACATTTACTATTCAGCACTTGGCAAGTGCTTGTTTTACAAAATGAAAAATAGAACCTATCTTGGGCCACTCTTAGAGTTCTAGAAATTGTATTTATATAGCTGGTGAACATGCAGTTCATATGTCAAAATCTATCAGTCTTCATACCTTGTCAGGGTTTGGCCATGAGATATAAAGAAAATACCAGGGCACCTTTTCTCTGTAGTTCCTCTTTAAATCAGCTCTGCACTTAGACATACATAAACTTTCCTTCCTTGAGTGTCTAAAATGGATTTGTCATGACACAAACGGAAGAAGGACAGTCGTGGAGTCAAAGCGCCTTGTTCAAATTTTAGAATTAACATTTACTAGGTATGTGGCCTTAATGAAATTACTTAACCTCTCAGCCTTAGTTTCCTCATCTGAAAATGGTTATAATTGCATAATAAACTGTTAAAAAGGATTATTATGAGGAGTAAAAGAATCAATTTGTGAAAAGTATCTAATAATGTTCTTGGCTATTATTAAGGACCCAATAACTAACTATAAATTTACTAGAGGCCCGGTGCATGAAAATTCATGCACTGGAGGGGGGGTCCCTCAGCCCGGCCTGCCCCCTTTCAGAGTCTGGGAGCCCTCCGGGGAGGGAGGCAACCTGGCGATCAGGGAAAGGTAATGCCCCATCACACCTCTACTGCTGCCACTGCCAGCAGCGCAAGCCTCGGCCGGCCCTGGTTACCTGAGCCTCGGGCAGCCCTGGGTGGCTGGGAAGCTTCAATCTGAGGCTTGCCTGCACCTTGGGCTGGCCCTGGGCGGCGGGGGGGCTGACAGGACTGAGGAATTCTAGAGGCAGGCACATGGAGCAGCTGGGCCCGCCTGCGGTGGGCCCCGCCTTGCCGCGCACCTGCTGCCCTGGCAGGGCTGAGGGGACTGATGGCCCTGGGCGGCTGGGGGGCTGACGGGACTGGGGAATTCTAGAGGCAGACACATGGAGCAGCTGGGCCTGCCGCCATCTTGTGGCTATGGACACTGCCATATTTGAGGGTGGGGCAGGCAATTAGCATAGTCCCTCCTTATTGGCTGTGGGCACCGCCATCTTTGTGATGGTGTGATGGTCAATTAGCATATTCCATCTTTATTAGATAGGATGTTACTGTTTAGCATTACTTTCAAGAAGCAGCAAAACAGAATACAATAAGAATGACGCCTCCATCTTGTGGCTATGGACACTGCCATATTTGAGGGTGGGGCAGGCAATTAGCATAGTCCCTCCTTATTGGCTGTGGGCACCGCCATCTTTGTGATGGTGTGATGGTCAATTAGCATATTCCATCTTTATTAGATAGGATGTTACTGTTTAGCATTACTTTCAAGAAGCAGCAAAACAGAATACAATAAGAATTCTCAATCTCTTAAAATTTTTGAACCTTCAATTCTTTGTTTTACTTTCTCTTCCTTCTTTCTTCCTTTCTTCCCTCTTCCTCCCCTCTCTCTTCCTCTATCTCTTTACCTATGTCTCTGTATGCACATCTCTTTCTCTCTTCAAGGCTAAATTAAAAAAACACACACACAACAAAAAAAACGGACTTCAATTGTTATGACAATTATAGTATCATGAAAAAATAAATAAATAAACCACTATCCTGAAAAATGAACTAAAGCAGAAAATGGCAGGAGGCAATGTGACTCACTAAGAGGTTATGATTACTACCATTGTCATTGGGATTTCCTAGCCTGGATGTTGGTTCTAGTCTTTAAATCATGAGACATCCTCAACTTAATCCCTTCTTACATTCCCCCATCTAAACATTTTCTGAATCCTGACCATTTAACTTCATATTCCCTCATCTACATCCCACTGACATCATGAACCTCTACCAAGGACTTCTGTAAGAGCCTCCTATCATCACCTACTGCCTGTCTCACCTCTGATCCAGTTTTCACACTGTAGCCAGAGTGATCTTAAGGGAAGGAAGACAATCAGGGCCCTCCTTAATTTTGGACCCTTTTAAAGACTCTATTGCCTTGATAATTAAGGTGAAACTCTTTAACCTAGTATATAAAGCTCTTTATGGTGAGACTTTGCATGTATCTATAGTCCTATTTCACATTTCTCCATGGACCACTTACCCTCACATTTGCTATTCTGAAGTTCCTACTATTCACTTTAAATCCTGTGTTCAAGCCAACCTTTTCACATGCAGACTCCTTCTGCCTAGAATTCACTGATTCCACTCTCTGCTGCCTCATTTTCTTTTTGGTGAAGATGTGCCTCCTTTGTAACTACTCTTCCATGTAGAATAGGAATGGCTTCCTGTGTTCCCTTAGAATCTTGTTCACCCATTAATTTAATTGCATCTTGATACATGTATATATATAAGTCCAAAGGGCAGAAATAGTCTCCTTTGACAAAGGATCCTGATTTATTCATATCTTAAATTAAGATAATAATGATGTCTATTTTATTAAGCTGTTATGAGTGCTACAGTAAATATACATTAAGTACAGTGACTGGCATTAGCCAAAGGTATATGTTTATTAGTATGGCCTCTGGTTCCCTAATTTCTAGCACAACCATGACCTTGAGTTTGTGTCCAAGTTTCTCATCCCAACAGAAATATACTTCCTCACCTACCCTCACCAGGTCTAAACATTCTCCAAACTTAAGAATCAGTTCCAATAATTCACATTTTCCATGAAGACTTCTCTAATTTTAGTAGGAAAGTATTTCTCTCTCCTTGGTGCATCAGAAACACTTTACCCCTGTCTTTCTCTCCCATATTTTGAGCCCCAAATTGAAGCTATATCATATAAGTCCCATTTCTCTATGAAATCTTGCATTTCCAAGGGCAGGTCCTGATCTGGTGACCTGCATCTAGCTCCTTCCCCCAGCATCCAGTACAGAGCCAAGCATGTAGTTAGGACCCTGGAATCATGTGTGACAAAGGACTGCATTCATAGGTGTCTTAGTCCATTCAGGCTGCTATAATAAAACAACAACTACAACAAACAGGTGGCTTATAAACAGCAGACATTTCTTTCTCACACATCAGGAGGCAGATAGTTTAAGGTGCTGTCAGATTCGGTATCTGGTAATAGCCTGCTTCCTGTTCATAGACAGCTGTCTTTTTACCATGTTCAGATGGCAGAAGGGACATGGAAATTTTCTGGGGTCTCTTTCATAAGTCAATAATCCCATTTATGAGGGCTCAATCTTCATGAGCAAATCATATCCAATAGTCCTCACCTCCAAATACCTTCACACTGCGGATTGCATTTTAACAATATGAATTTTGAGAGGACATAAACATTCAGTCTGTAGAACAGGTTTCCCTGTTTATATTTTCCTTTGAATGTTGGAAATATCAAGGCCCAGTGGCAGTGAATCCCTAGGATACAATGGCTCAAGGAATAGATTTGCCTTATTGCTAATGGCCAGGGCTTCACTTCCCTGCTTTGCAACTATATATAATGCTCCCCAAACCAGTCACTGCTATGGTGTGGAAGCTAAGGGTCCGAAGAATACCTCAAGGAGGAAGTATTTCTGAAATTAGGAAATGAGAAATACATACATACATACATACATACATACATACAATCCAAAGAATACCTCAAGGAGGAAGTATTTCTGAAAATAGGAAAGGAGAAATACATACATACATACATAAATAAATAAAGGCCTGGAACCAAGAACGTCTGAACTCCCATTGGCAATATCAAAAGAGAAACTCACCCTTTGTACATGTGGTTGAAGGGCCACAGGTACAGGGGCTGGGAAAAGCTGAGGAAGCTTCCCTTTTGAAAGTGATGGAGCTGTGGGGTGTTTTGGGGCAAGAAGAGTGGAAACTGATTCTCAGAGCAGTAGTAACTCAGATTTTTGAAGATAATATGACAATTCCCATTAAGTTTTCTTCCTTGTCATCACCATCACCATCACCTTACAGGTGCACAGCATTTTACATTTAAATAAAAAGTGCTTTTCCAATTGCTATCTCATTTGTATTGAAGAATAGCAGAGGATATTTTCAGTTGATTATTTTGAGAAACTGCAGACATTGGAGAATCTTTAAAAATAGAGAAGTTACCCTTTTGTAAGGGAAATTTACATTAGAAAGGGGTCCTGTACCAGGAAAAGAGCTATTACCAGAAATCACTTTTTCACCTAAGAGACTCATCCCCCTGGCAGGGCTACCTTTGCATACCAAATATTTCCTCTTTTCATGTTCCCTTGAATTGCCTTCCCCCTTTGAAAACCTGGCCCCTATTCATTTCCTTAGCTCAGGATGGTGCTTAAGCCTCAGTTGTCTGGCTGACTTTGAGTCTCATAAATTCTTGGGGCTCCAGTACATGCATCTGTAATTAAAATTATTTTTATTTTCTCCTGTTCATCTCTTTTATTACAGGAGAATCTCAGCTAAGAACATAGAAGGGTAAAGGTAAAATGTGTTTCTTCCCCTATAGAATCTAATTAAAAATCCTGTGATATAAAAGCAATGATCCCATGTTATAGATTAGAAAATAGGGCTCAGAAATGTCAAAAGTCTGGTGAGTGGTAGAGCCAGGTCTTTTTACTTGAGTGAGACCATGATGAATGGGTTGGATCCTGGGAGTCCGAGATGCCCCTTTGCTATGCCATTTTGATGTGGTGCTCATTTATTTTTCCTGTTTCTATATCTGGACTTCTGTTCTCTCAGGAAGTCACTTACCATTCCCATTGCAAAGAGCTGGTGAGTAAATGAGCCCCTGAAGGTGTTATAGAAGACTGGAGAAAAAACAAGCAATGCTTAGAGAAATGGAGTTACACAGTTTTATTATGCTGGGCGGACTCAGAGGAGGTTGCCTCTCAAATTCTGAGCAAACCAATATGGTGGAAGTCCCTCATTTATCCCTTTTTGGTGTCTTTGTTCCCCAAATATGGATTATACTTTCGGACCTTTCACAAGCTTTGCAGAAAGCCCTAGATGTTGGGGGTCTTGAGATCATACTTAAGGGCTTGGCCTGGTGCCAATGCTGATAAACCCCCTCCAGGGACTGTGTCATGGTTTATGGGCCTCTGTAAAAATGTGAGCATTTAGGTAACAGGTCTTGCAAGACCAGTTTGTGAAGAAAGGGGCAATGATTTAATTATAGGTTATCAAGAATGTACACTGGACTTGCTGGCACAGATTCAGATTGCTAGCCCCCCCTCCCCCCAAATATCAGGGTTACATTGGAATTAGCCTATTAGCCTTCTCAAAGGTATGGTTTGGATGACTCATTATACTTAGCAAACTATTGCTCAACCTTTATCATTGTGACATCTTTTTGTTTCCTTATTTTCCCCAAACATTCAGTAAAGGTATAACCAGAGTGTTAATGCTTTCATGATTTATAAATCTCTCTTTTAATTTGCCTAATGGAACTCTGAGAATAAACAAATCATCTTTTCTGTCAAAGAACAGGTTAGACAGCCACCATTTTGGACTAACTTGACAGCCATCGTGTTGGCTGCATGACTTGCAGCTCCCCTGGGGGCTGCCATCTTGAAACAGTAAAGGCCAACCCCTCCCTTCGAATTAGCCAATCGTGAAAGACTGTGCACCTGGGGACCAATCAAGAGTGAGCGACTGGTCATGTGCATCAGGATTAAAAAGCCGAGCAGACCACCTTCTCAGTGTGCATGTGCTCCCAGACCATGTGCATGCACCATCCTGCAGGAGTAGATATTTGCCTTGCTGCTTGGCTCCCGAGTATACTTCGTGTTCTACCAGGACCCCTGAATTTGGGGGCTCACCTTATTTCTTACAGAACCTTTTAACTAATGAACTACTAGTATTACTATTTTTTTTTCCCTTCAGGGGGACAAAAAAGAGCAGAGAGGGATGGGAAGGTTAATGGTCAAATTGTTAAATCATCCAGGTTTTATTAAGCACTCAGTAGACTAATCCTGAGGATTACTCATATGCCTAGTAATGTCCTCTGTGCATGAGACTGTGTGTAAAGATTTGGATAAATGCAGGGAAAAGTGAATACATGTGCATCAACAAGTTAAGCCCTGACTTCTTACAAATATGGCAATACTAAATAATCCTTTATGTAAGAAGATAGAAATATGAGAATGCAAAATTGCTTCAATTTAAATCTCTAAAACTAAGCACATTCTAGAATGTATCTCCCTCCCCCCTCCAATTATAACACTTGGCTCTGGCCATGTTCTGAAATATTGGCTTATAAAATGATATATGTTAGTTGGAAGTATATTGTGGCATTTACCACTTTCATAAAGTAATTCTCACTCCCCCTTTTCTCCCTTCCTTCCTTCCTTCCTTCCTTCCTTCCTTCCTTCCTTCCTTCCTTCCTTCCTTCCTTCCTTCCTTCCTTCCTTCCTTCCTTCCTTCCTTCCTTCCTTCCTTCCTTCCTTCCTTCCTTCCTTCCTTCCTTCCTTCCTTCCTTCCTTCCTTCCTTCCTTCCTTCCTTCCTTCCTTCCTTCCTCCCTTCCTTCCTTTTTCCTTCCTCCCTTCCTTCCACTTCAGACTAGGCGACTTAAGCATTACAGATTTATTTTTCACATCTTTCAAGATCAAAATGTCAGCACAGCCCTAACCGGTTTGGCTCAGTGGATAGAGCGTTGGCCTGCGGACTGAAGGGTCCCAGGTTGGATTCTGGTCATAGGCATGTACCTTGTTTGTGGGCACATCCCCAGGAGGGGGTGTCCAAGAGGCAGCTGATCAATGTTTCTCTCTCATCGATGTTTCTAACTCTATCCCTCTCCCTTCCTCTCTATAAAAAAATCCATAAAATATATTTTTTAAAAAATGTCAGCACATTTGGTTTCTTTTGAGTCCTTGGCATATAGACAGTCACTTTCACACAAAATATATTTTTTTAAAAATGTCAGCACATTTGATTTCTTTTGAGTCCTTGGCATATAGACAGTCACTTTCATGCCATCTACTCCCCACCCCCACCTTTCTTTTTTTTTTGTGTGAGCATGCAACTCTGCTGTCTTTTTTGTATGTCCTAATCTCCTCTTCTTATAAAGACACCAATTCGATTAGATTAGAGCCTCTCCCCACCCCCACCTTTATTTTATTTTATTTTTTTGTGAGCATGCAACTCTGGTGTCTTTTTTGTTTGTCTTCTTATAAAGACACCAATTCGATTAGATTAGAGCCTACCCTGGCATCATTGTAATTTAATCTCATCTCTATACCTTCTGACCTACTGGGGGTTAGTGCCTCAACATGAGTTTGAGGGGGGCACAATTCAGTCCATAATAAGCACCTAGAAAGAATCTTCACAATTTTCAAGCTCACATATTATTCTTTCTTATTGTTTTTCTTACTCTTTTTATTCTCTCTCTAGTTTCCCAAGAGTTCCTCTCAAAAGCATTTGAGAAGATTTAAGAGCTGCTAAAAAAAAGCTTTTCAGTTTTTCCTTTGTCTTTAACACATAGCTTTTATCACATTCATATTTGTTACCTAGCACCTTGGGTTTTTAGTCAAAAGAGTTCTGAATAATTGAGCTCTAATAACTACAACCATAGTTTGTCCTATTACCAACACCACTACTATTCTTGTACAACCACTTCTGTAACTATTTCTGTAACTAATACTATATCTCTCACTCCTTTCCTCCTCCTCCCCTTCCTTTTATGATAAGGACATCTCTTAGGAATATTATCAGAGCAAAACAGATTGCAGATAAATAAATGCAGATCCTGCCGGGATACTATAGTCAAAAACATCAATACCTTCCCTGTCAAATGAATGAATGAAACAAAAATTAGGAGACAACTGATAGCCCTCCCTTTTCTCATCTCTCCTATGGTTGTACTTCTTTGGTTTAAGAAAAGGCTATTTACTTTGTCTTTAGGCCTGTGGGAGGATTTGGTCAGCTAAGAGATGCTAAGCTATTTTCAAGAGCCCTGCCCCTTTCCCATATCCAAACTCTCCAGGAAAATTAACAGCTGTAATTAGAAGTACAGAGGCATGTTCCACCGGCTGCCAAGCTCAAGCCCTTGTGACCCTGCTGGCCTTGATTGACTTGGCAAGAACTTGACCACCCCACTGCAATCCTCAGAGCTGTGTCTGTCCATTCCCCCCCATTATCTGCCTCCTCCTGGCTGGTGGAGCCTGGGCCCAGTCAGAGCTTTTGTGCTTTAATGGACCTGTCTGAATGGGAAGGTGATGCTGTTTTCCAAGGAATCAAACATGATCAAGCTCCTTAGGAAGCTTTTAAACCAGAAAGGAGGGGGGAAAAGTCTAATGCATTATTTTTTCTTCCTTATTTTATTTTCAGTGTTTCCTTCCTCTTTTCCTCCTTCCTTCCTTCATTTATTCTCTACTGCCTTACTTTCTTTTAATCTTCTCTCCCTCTTTCCTTCCTCTCCTCTTTATGCTATTTTCATCACCATTTCCACAATCTTCATTTTCTCTCTTTTTTCTTTCATTATAATAACTGTCTAAAGTTTAAGCTAATAGAGATATTCTAAGATGTGTATCATATTTGGTTCCAAACTGAAGCAAAGGGGGACTACTATACTTGTTCATGTTTATATTTGCATATATGTGTGTAGCTGAATCAGTAGAAAGTAATAATGTAAGTCCTTTTGATGGAAAGAGTTTAGAATTTCTTCCCTAATAACATCTTTTTTTTTTCTTTTTAATTATACACTATTTTGTATTGCTTCTTTATCTGTCCACCTCAGTCACATGAGGACAGAGCTCAAATTTTCTCAATTGATACATTATTAATATGTATTGAATTATTAGAGTTTCTATTACAGAACAACCCTGGCCATCTAGGAATGAACCCCAGGTGGCTGGGTTGCATCTGTTTATAATGAACTGTGCAGTTCTTTTTGCTTTTATTTTACTTGTGTTTCTGTTTTGCATTAAAATACAAGAAAAAGATAAGTCTACAGCTTTCAGCTGCATGCATTTGTTTTGGTATCAGTGTAGGACTTGTTAAACAAAGATTAGAAAGCATTTTCTTTTTGCTCTGGAACATGTTTCAAATTACTAACATGGCTGCTCCTTAAAAATTTGAGTTAATTAATTCGTCTGGACCTGATATTTCATAACTCAGCACTATAATTAGTGACATGATGTTATTAAATGCTTAATAAGTAATCCTTCAGGAGGGAAATAAGTCTCTGATTTGTGGGATTTGATGACTTCCATAATGTCAGTACTCCCACTGCAGCTGTCTTCATGTCTATTAGCATGATGCCATTGAACGTAGAAGTGGGAAGAGATATGAACAGCCATTTTCCACAGACTGGTGATAGCCAGTCGTAGCACATTACTGGTTGTGGATATTTGATAACTTTCTCAATTTTTTCAACTGCTCAGGTTGTCTGTCCTTTATGAAGTCAAGTTTGGTAAAATATTTTCTTAGAAAATCATCCATTTGTAAAAATAATTTATTTAGTCTTGCACACTAGACTTCTTTTTATTTCCTTGATACTTCTACTCTTTCTGCCATAATTTTCCTGTTAAATGTTGCTTATTTGTATTTTTTTTCTTTGTATTTATCAGGTTCACTGGAGTTTCTATAATTTTTTAATTGTTTGCTTTTCAGAGAAATCAATTCTTAAATTTACTTGTCCAGTTTATTGCTTTTCTGTTTTTTAATATATCATTTTCTGCTTATATTTATTAATTCCTTTTTCTAATTTATGAGTTTATTTTAATGAAGTATTAGGTATTGAGAGTACATAATAAATAAATTACATTTATTACTATTACATAAGTATATTTACCCCCAAAATATAATTTAGTATATATTGGTTTCAGATATGCTAGGTGTTATTTTAAAATTTTAAATTGGCTTTATTAACTATAGAATATACTCTATTCTTTCTACAATACAATTAAACCTAGATTCATGTCTTCATTTTTGCAATCCCACCAGGGTTGTTGGAAAACATCATTTAGGTATTCCCCTTGTTTCATCCATGCCCATGGCCATGCCTTCTACCCCTGGCTTCCTCATATCTCCACTGAGTCTCCTGTGGTTTCCAATTCCCATGTTTCTAACATATGTCCTCATTAAAGTCAGATTCCTTCTCACCACCTTCTGTCTCTGATTATAGGTTCACTCCCAGGCACCTCATGGAATAGAAATTTTAATTCCCTTATGGTCATGGCCTGTACTGTCTGTGATGTCTTGGTTGTTTTGTGGGATGAAGAAACTCTATCTAAAATTTTGATTTGCCAAATAATCACACTTCATGCAGATAGTTTGAGGAATTGGGCCAAAGGCTTTTAGAACATATGGAAAATGAAAGGATTTGCATTAAGCATTTGATGTTTGTTCAACTTGTTATTTGAGCAACACATGTGAAGGGTAACTGTGGGTCAGCCAAGAGTAGTTGGATTGGTGGTTCCTTGTTAATATGGTCTGCTATTCAGAGTAGTATGAGTATAGAGTCCAAGTAAAAAGTGATTAAGGCAGACAAAAAAGGAATAATAGGAAGAATATGGTTGAGTTCTTAGTATGTGTCAGACTCTACATATATTAAAAAAGTGCTTTGAATATCCCTACAAAGCAGATATTACTTTAAAATGGAGGAGCAAAAAGCAAAATATACAGGTAAAAATTGATGGAGGCAGGATTAAGAGTCAGACTGATTCCAGGATTTATGCATTTTCTACAGGATCTGATGCTTTCTTTTTGCTCAATATAGTTCTAAGTAACTTGTACATTAAGCCTCATTGCTATGGAGTATTCATATTATGAATTCTAAAAACATCTTGATTTGTTTAATACTCAGAATGTGTGGGAATATCTTTGAACTTGAATAAGTGCCATTCTGCTATTCTGGTTAAGGGCATGAGAGTAATAATAGTTGTTTTGTCTGCTTTGCCTCTACTAATATTAGGGGGTATAATTAATTAAAACCAGTGGTCACTTACAAGAGAGAGAAAAGGACACATTTGTGTTTTGTATTGTGAATAGAACTTAAACTTGTAAAACTGAGCTGTGATAGTTTCCTGCATTGTGGACCACAGAAAGCAGAGAAAAGTGAGCTACAGAGAGAGAAAAGAATGGATAAGACACACACAGAGCCCTAGCCGGTTTGGCTCACTGGATAGAGCATCGGCCTGGGGACTGAAGACTCCCAGGTTCGATTCTGGTCAAGGGCATGTACCTTGGTTGCAGGCACATCCCCAGTAGGGGGTGTGCAGGAAGCAGCTGATCAATGCTTCTCTTTTATCGATGTTTCTGTCTATCCCTTTCCCTTCCTCTCTGTAAAAAATCAATAAAATATATTTTTAAAAAAAGACACACACAGAGACCCAGAAATGTATGTCCTAGGAGTTTCTCATAACTGTGTTTGGGCTTTTTCTGAGGTTCTGTATCATCCTTTTCTTAGGATTCATGAGGCACTTTACTCCACTTTATTAGGCTACATTGAGTAGGTTCTTCTTTCTTAAAGTTCTTGCTGTCTGAGAATCTGTTCTGTTATCTGAGAAGCAGCATGGCCCACTAGTGATATGACAAAATATCCATATCACCAAAATTCCTGGAATTGAATCTTAGATCCAGCACTTAGTAGTAGCTTTAGTAGGCTAAATAGTTGCTCCCAAATATACCCACATCTAAATCTTTGGGACCTGTGAATATTGCCTTACATGGTAAAAGTGACTTTACAGACGCAATTAGGTTAAAGGATTTTGAGATAGGGACATTTTTTCTGGATTATCTGGAAAGGGCCTAAATATATTCATACATGTCCTTCTCAGAAGGAAACAGAGATTAAATACAGAAGAGGAGGTAGGAGATGCAGTGTTGAAATCAAGAAGCTGGAGTGATACAAGGAAGGGGTCATGTGCTAAGGCATGCGGTCAACCTCCAGAAGATTGAAAAGTCAAGGAAACAGGTTCTCCTCTTCAGTCTCCAGGTAGCACTAGCCCTGCTGGCACCTTGACTTAGGCCTACAGGAAAAAAAAAAAAAAAGAGCAGCCTTCTCGCCTCCAGAACTGTGAGATAATACATTTATGTAGGTTTTTAGAAAATGTTTATTTAAATCATTTTTTTTATTTTTTCAATTAAAGGTGGAGGAATAAAGAAGTACAAACTAGTTGTCACTGAATAGTCATGGGGATGTAAAGTACAGCACCGGGAATAGAGTCAATAATATTATAATAACTGTGGATGGTTTCAGGTGGGGATGAGCTTTATTGGGATGATCATTTAGTAAGTTACATAATGTCTAATCACTGGGGTATACAGCTAAGACTAATGTCATATTGTATGTCAACTGTAAATTTGTGTAGTTTTGAGCCACTAAGTCTGTGGCAGTTTGTACAGCAGAAATAGTAAACTAATATGGGCAAAGTTTCCTAACCACTCTATGCTCCAGTGTAGCCAGTTAAATCAGTAACGTGGAAAAAATGTGTATTTCATCAGGTGATTTTGAGAATCAGGGAGTTGGAATATTTTCTGCCACATAGCAGGCACTCAGTAAGCATTTGCTTATTCAATGTTTGCATTCAATACAGTTTTTTTTTAAGTTTATAATGGTCTTTATTATCCATAAATGAGTGAAATCATGTGGTATTTTTCCTTTATTGACTGGCTTATTTCACTTAGCATAATGCTCTCCAGTTCCATCCATGCTGTTGCAAATGGTAAGAATACAGTTTTAATCATACAGTTAATTATAGTAGAGTCAGAAACTAATTTGTAAGTTGTTCTGACTCCAAATCCACTACAAGAAAGTTGGAGAAAAAATATTAGTTAATAGATCAAATACGATGTGATCCAGATGTAAAAAGTTGGCATAAGTGAATCCATTTTAAAATGGAGTCAAGGAAGCCATTCCAGAACAACTGCATTGTGTGTCTTATCCTTTGTAAATTCAGAATGTTTGACGTGGGCAAAATAACATTTGGACTAAGTCATATCAACATTGTTTTACAGCCCGGCTGGCATGGTTCAGTGGTTGAGCACCAACCTGTGATCCAGGAGGTTGCAGTTCAATTCCAGGTCAGGGCATTTGACCAGCATTCGGGCTTGATCCCTAGTGTGGGGCATGTAGGAAGCAGCCGATCAGTGATTCTCTCTCATCATTGATGTTTCTCTCCCTCTCCTTCTCTCTCTCCCTTCCTTTTTAAAATCAATAAAAAATATATTAAAACAACAACAACAATATCATCTTACAAACAACCATTTGTAAAGCTAACAGGAAAGCTTACACCCTGACTATGAGAATCAATATTCTTTAGAATACAAGCACCAAAACAAATTCACTCCTTTTTATATAATTGTATTTATTGAACAACTTAGCTTAAATAATTCAAAACTCTAATGGCCATTCTGGGAAACCTTTGTTTTAGGTAAGTCCATCTTAAGGGGCTCCCTTTTTTTTAAAAAAAAAAAGGATTCCAAACCCCTTGAAAACAACAGAATTTGTTCTTTAATTGGTATGCAGAAGATTCTGAAAGTCAAAACCAGCTCTACAAAGATACTAAAAAACAAACAAACAAAAAAAATGTGGCCATTTGAATAGTAGCTAACTTTAACATATCCATTTAAAAGCAATACTGTCGGTAAGGCTTCAGAATGTTTTACGGTTTGCCCCACTTAAAACATGACAAGATATTTAAAAAAAAATTTAATAATCTATGATCACAAATTGGGCAGAATTGAAAGGTGATATTTAAAGTCTGATAGGAATTTGTAGGCCTGTTCAGCTATTTCCCTGGCTTTCCTATAAATAATCAGAAACTAGATCAGTGAAAACTTTGCCTGGTAAATCTCTTCAAAATCAGGAATGTAAACACAAAATAACTCTCAGATGGAGTCCAGGTTAATTTAATCACAGGAAACTGAAACCAAAGGGGGAAATGAGAGATTTTTTTAAAAAGGAAAACAGGCTAAATAAGCTCTCTTGCCTAAATCTAGCCCCTCTTCCCACTACTAGCATCCTTAACATTGTTTGTCAAGAGCAAATATAAATGTTAAAGTCATTTCCATAAGTTCACATAAGCCTTAGCCATCTGAACAAATAAGTGTAACCGTGATTTAGAAACTAGTGAGTTTTGCATCATTGTACCTGTGTTTGGCTGAAATTTTAAAATAAAACTATTTGGATTTGTCTGTCTATATATTTGTATGCATGTCTACCTTCAGAAGTTATTACTAAAATTGGTTGTAAAGACCTCTGCTTAATTTGCTTAAAGGGATTAAGTACTTATATAAATTTAAAGAATAATAAAAACTAACCCAAATATTTTTTTTTTAGGTCCTAGAAAATTATTTGGTATTAAAGCTAATTAAAGTTGTTTTAATTGAAAAAGCAAGCCTTGCCCTGGCAGGGTTTCTCAGTTGATTGGAGCATTATCCCATAGACGAAAATTGCAGATTAGATTCCTGGTCTGGGCACATACGTAGGTTGGAAGTTTCATCTTGTCAGTACAGGAGGCAACAGATTGATGTTTCTCTCTCACATAGATTTTTCTCTCTCTTTCCCTCCCTCTTTTTTCTAAAATCAATAAAAACATATCATTGGGTGAGGATTAAAAGAAAAGCAAGCCTTTAGACTCAAGTATTATCAACTTTAATATGTTTTTTACTTGGGTTTAATGAAATCAGTTTATGTTATCTATGTTACAATATTTGCAGGAAAAAACAGCCCAGAATAATAGCTGACTTTGTCTAATGTCTCATAAAGTTTTCCTGGATACTCTAAACATATCACAATTTTTATGACTTTTTCTTTAAAAATTGCTGAATTGTTATGGTTTGTTTCTTCAGATTTAGGACAACTTTTTTCTTTTTTTGTCTTAAGTTACCTATGAATTACAGCACTTTGGTAAATATACATTTGTGAGCAGAAGTGAAACATTTATGTTGTTTTCCCTATCTGAAACCTCCAAATTTTGGAAACTTAGTAATTGAGTATTCCTGTTTTCATGGTTTTGTACTTATTTACATAAATTCAATAAGAATCAGTTCCCCTTCTAAAAAGACAAAGTGGAAACAGGGACTATATTACCAATGCTTTGACTGGAATGTCATGTTTAAGAGAGACATACGTAGACTCAGACATCTTAAGACAAGTGTTAAAAGCTAAGATTTATTTATAAAAGTGAATAAAGCCTCTTGGAAAAAAATCTGCCTAGCACCTTGCTTATAGGGTTCCCAGCAGCCTTAGCAGGTGAATAAGAAAGATTACTTCCTAACAGGCACAGAAAGAGCAGGATATCTTGTAGCCTTTGAAAAGAGAGGAATTAACCCAAATCTAAAGATACTAGAGCCAGTGGTTCTCAACCTTCTGGCCCTTTAAATACAGTTCCTCATGTTGTGACCCAACCATAAAATTTTTTTCGTTGCTACTTCATAACTATAATGTTGCTACTGTTGTGAATTGTAATGTAAATATCTGATATACAGGATGGCCTTAGGCGACCCCTGTGAAAGGGTCGTTTCACCGCCAAAGGGGTCTCGACCCACAGGTTGAGAACCGCTGCTATAGGCAAAGTCATATGGCAAGTACTTGGCTTGAACTTTTAGCCTATAAAAAATTTAATCTGGAGATTCCTAATGAAAAGTTCCAGGAAAGCAGATTTGAAAGGGCCTGTATGATCAATTGCCATACTTACTGCATTTATATATGTTATCAGGCCAAGTTTATGGAAACTATACCTAATGATAGTAAAACTAATTTGTCTACAAAATATTTGTGGTATAAGTAGGAATAATATAAAGAGAGAAAATATGTTTCAATGGAAACTATAATACTTATGGATATTATTAGTTTTGTTGTCTTTTAGGTTTTGTTTTCTACCTGTAAACTAGACAGAATCCTAAATTCTTCTAGTTTCCTCAATTATTTGGCTACCACTCTTTAAACCAGGGGTGGGCAAACTTTTTGACTCGAGGGCCACAATGGGTTCTTAAACTGGACCGGAGGGCCGGAACAAAAGCATGGATGGAGTGTTTGTGTGAACTAATATAAATTCAAAGTAAACATCATTACATAAAAGGGTACGGTCTTTTTTTTTTTTTTTTTAGTTTTATTCATTTCAAACGGGCCGAATCCGGCCCGCAGGCCGTAGTTTGCCCACGGCTGCTTTAAACTAAAGTACACAATTTGTCTTTTACCTTTGACTTGAAATAATTGAGAACTAAAAAAATGCTTTATTCCCCAAAGCTTTGCAAACTGACTATAATTGACTTGATACAAACTTCAGAGAAATAACTGTAATAACTCATGCTTACAAAATCTTTGTGCCTGATGCTATGTAAGGCACTCAATAAAAGCTTACCTAAACAACTGATGACATCATCAGAGACATTTTAAACTGCAACAGTTCCTTCTACTCTGGCATCTCCTTGACTGGCTGCCCCTAGGTTAAGAAATTGGTTTCCAAACATTAACCTTTGTTTTTCCTTTGTCTCCATGGAAATGCCTCTTATTAAATACCGGATTGCTTGCACCATAGGTCTACCTCTGGCAAAATAGAGACAGAGCTAGATAAAATGCAGGCACATGCCAAATGGTTAACTGCAATGCCCACTGACATCTCCTGGTCCGTGATCTCTTTAGCTAGCTACCATCACACATTATCTCCTGGCTCTCCAGGGCTAGTCTGCAAATTGGAATTAGCCTTTTGCTTGTTATTGTAGAAATTTTGTTTCTGTGAAACTTTGTCTATTTCTCACAGCTCTATGTCATAAAAGACACCAATCAGAAAATGGTCACTTCGAGCTTTGAGATGATCGATCACTAAGGCCTATGAGGCTTCATCTGAGAAACCTCAAGTAATTACAGAAGACATTTGTCCCTAAAGGAACACGATGGTGAAACCTTCATCTTCTGGTTCTCTTGTTACTCAAGTGTGACCTAAAGAAACCACTTTCCATCCTATGTGGCTCATGACATACTGGGAATGAGCCTTCCTGACAACAAAGGACTCACAGAGGTATGGCGTACCAGGGATTAGCTTTCCTGGTAATGGAAGAACAATGAGACTTGTAATAACTGATCATAATAATGTTTGCAAGAGAGATTACAATCAGAAGAGGTAATTAGAAAAAAAATGGATTAAGTGGAGACATTTTAAAATAGAGTTAGGACAGCCATTCTAGAGGAACTCCTTGAGCCTTTGGAATGTTGGAACTGAACAAAATAAGGTTTGGACTGATCCAAACCAACAGTGTTTTATAAACAACTCTTTATCAAGCTAAAAAGAACACACACATTCTGACTATGAGTTCTGACAAGTAAAGACAGTCTTTAGAATCCATAAATAACTATGGGCAGCTAAGTAATAACTTTGCTTATTAGCACCAATAGAAATTCCTTTCATTCGTGGAATTATTTCCCTTTGTTTTCTCATAAAAAAAAAACCCATACCTTCATCCCATAATAAGGATATAATTTGGGTTTCTAAGTCCCAGGATTGCAATTCTTTTTTATTTTAAATAAACATGTATTGCTTCTAATTTTTACTTTTTAACTCTAAGATAACATGACAATTTTTAGGCTTTCTTTAAAAGCGACCACTGAATAAAGAAAATGCTATTTTCTGTCACCTTGTCTGCAGTTTTAGGAAAGCTAATATTACTTTATGTGAGTCAAAGTTCAATTCCTTCTCTGATGAAAGAATGTAAATAGGTAATCCACAATTCTCCAATTTTTACTTAATTTCTAAAATATTTCTAGCTCCCAAATTCTACTTTTTAAATCACTTAATGACATTTGTACAAGCTTATATTCTTCTCCATATAACTCACTTTGCCTCATGTTTGGAATATCAATTTAACTCAAACTTTTACTAAGTACCTACTAGGTGTAAGCATCATCCCATATGCTTACAGAAAGCAACACAGTTCACAGTTATTCATGTATCCATCCACCCATCTTTCTACTCATCAATTATTGATTTAGCAGGTAAACATCTGTGGACCACTAATCTGAGCTATTTATACATGAGATAGACTCTGGCATAGGTGATAAGTTGTAAACTCTGCCTATAGAGGGCTTGTAGTCAAGTTGGGCTCTAAATTTATGATCATAACCTTCAGAGAAAGGTGGAAAGGACATTGATCAAGGTTTTCCCAGAGAGTAAGAGTAGCTATATTAGACAGAAAGCAGAGGTTGTCAGGAAGCCTTCAGAGAAGTGATGTGGGGCTGAGGATGTGAAGCCTAGCGAGGAAGCTATCAGAAAGAAAAGAGCCTTAAATAAAAGCTTTTGAAGCATTAAAAAGAAAAGGTGATAGGGATAGATTAGACATGGTATTTGATAACATATAATAAAAGGAAATGTCTTTACTTCTCCCAGACAGGACTATAGATTGGCATTTGATTTTTTGAAGAAAATAACTTAGAATAACATAACTAGGATGTTATATATCAAGGCAGCATGTCTAAGATCTGATGCATGCACTCTATTTTTTTTTCTATTTTCCGCCCTGAAACATTACTGATAGTCACTGCTATAGTCCAGAAATCTTGAAGTTGACATATGCTGAGTGACAGATCCAAGATAAAAGCAAAATACATTTGAATGGTCCCATAAAGGAAAAATGGGAAAAGGATAAAATTACAGAGATATAAAAGTATATCTTTAAAGCTCTTAGGAGGACAAATTGCTAATCAGAAATAGAACAGTAGAGAGGCTTGATAAGTTCAAACTCTGAAACCCTTCTGGGATGAAAACTCTTTCTAGTGTAGTGGTTTTGTAAGAAGTCTAATGAGATCCATTTGAAAGTGCTGACTCCATTTAGTATGAAGAAGAATTGTCAAGAGATTTTCAGATGTATGAATGAGCAGTAATAAGCCCAACTGGGCCCAGGTAGGGTGTCCAATTGACCAAGTGGCATAAAAGCTATCTTTGGAAACTCATCATCCACCAAAGTACATTCTGTTCCCATTAATTCCAGACAAAGGGAAACTCTCTGCAAGGAAATAACACAGGCATCAATCAAGATAGTCATGCTCAGACTTACTTATACCTATATTTCTAGTATATTACATATATATTACATATATACACAAAACCACTTCAAAATGAAGTCAGAACTGCCATCCCAGAGGAACTGTCTTGCAGGTCTTACTCTTTTAAGCCTTTCAAATGTTAAAACTGGACACTTCAGCTTTGGACTGAGCCTTAACCAGCATTGTGTTCTGAACAACTGTTTGCAAAGCCAATAGGAAAGCAGACATAATGATTACCTAACTGAAAATTAGACATTCTTTATAATCAGCATCACCACCTTAGCTTGTCTGCATCTATATAAATTCCTTCCTTTGCTCATTAACGCCCATAGAAATTTCTTCCTTCTAGTCATGTAATTATTCCCCTTTCCTCTCTCATAAATACCTCTTGCTTTTATCTCCTAATAGGAACATTATTTTGGTTTCTGCATGAATTAGTGCTTTCTGTTTGCTTCCATTTGGATCTCACATAAATCTTGTTGTCTCTCATTTAGGTCTTTTATTTTTAGGTTGATATATTTTATACTTATGGAAATGCTACCATTGTAGTTAGCTAGTTATCAATAATAGGAGAGGAGAAAAAGGAAGGCCTGGCATTATAGGCATGTCATTTGGGTAGCTTTACCAGGAATCTGTGACTTCACACTACCAAGGGAACCACAGGTCCATTCCTGTGGTTACTGGGGGAATGGACTGGACAAAGGGGAAATGGGTGCATGCATATTAAAGTCAGAGTGATATAGGGTAGGTGCCTGCCAATCAAACCTGGGAACAGAGATCATTGGCTAGAGGGGAAAGGTCCACTACAAGCCCATGAAAATTTGGGGATACAAATCCCCTCAAACAAAGGAGTTCACTCTCTAGGCTCTTGGCTCTCTGGTTCTTCCTTTGTTTGCCTGTATTCCCTCCACAGCCATGTGGCCATGCAGACCCCACATGCAATGTATTGATGGATTGTAATTGGGAACACAGATTAAGCTAGCTGGATGCTGGATTGGATTATGCCCAACATGGAACTGAAACTCTGGACGCTGGCTTTAATCTTGGTCCTGCTGAAGCAAACAAAATAGAACTTCCCCCTTGGCAGGACGAAGGAAAATGGGAACTTGGAAACTCAGGGGTGTAATTCCATAGAAATATAGTTTTCTATAGTATCTGATCCTCCAATGTGTGAGTCTCAGAAAATTCTTTCTCATGATATCACAAGAAGCCCACATCTACCGGCAACTGGTGGCCATGAGAAGAGCTCCCCGCCAATAACAGAAACATACTTATATATACCTGTGAGCACATGCATGCATGAGCATGCAAACACACACACACATACACACACACACACACACGATTTATAAAGCACAGGTAATTTAAACTCACATCCTGTCATTCATTTCCAAAACAATAATTTCTAATAAAATTAATTTCTTCAATAGTTTATTTTTTAGAAGTTATCTTCACTAGCACAAGTAGTATTTGCCTGACTTACATATTTCCCCTTCTCCATGATCACTGGGCCCTTAATATATAAGAATAACAAATTTGTCACCACTTTTTGGGCCATAGTTGATTTATTTTGGGAGTGAATGCCTGACCCTAACTGGGCCAGTGAGAGAATCTCTACTGGGAACTGAGAAGATGGTAAGGGAAGACACACAGAAGAAACTTGTTCAAAGCATTCAAAGTGCTCAGGATGCTACATCCTAGAATCCTGGAATTCCATACCATTGAGGACTGATAATGTGGGTCTATTTGAAAAATGTTCACCCCAGCACTCTGTGTAGTAGTCTGCAAAGTGCAATTTGCTAAATATGAAAACCTCAGTTACCCTTACACTTTAATAATAGCACCATTGATTCCCACTAAACATACAAGGCATCCAGATATCCAAAAAATATACTTAATTTTTTAATATATACTATAAAGCTAAGATCTTTTCCTTGGCTCACAGCTGCCTTTCCATGTCCTTTACCACCTTCAAAATTTATTTGCCAAATGACTTGTTCCAGAGAGACAAATCCTGTATATATCTAAGGGACCAATACATATGATAAATACTGTGGTATGATAAGTTATATATTTGGTCTTTGTCCTTGGTTCAAAGCACAGGGCAACTAAAATTTGAAATTACCTGAGAGATAGGAGTGTATTTTGTTATTTATATGGACCCCCTTTGGAGCACACTGGAGTTTATGTTATTGAGGTAACAGGGTGGGACCCTTACACAGCCTTAGATTAGGGGCTGGTCAATAGGAAGAACAAATTTGTGCATAGAGAGTAGGAACTCTCAGCTCCATCCTCCAAGGAGGTGGGGAGTGAGGGTACAGAACTTGGATTATACATTTGAAAAAGAATGTTTAAAGAGCATCCAGGTTGGTGAACTCATTGAGGTGCTGGAAAGGTGATGTGCCTGGAGAGGGCATGGGAGCTCTCATGCCACCCAATACCTTGCCTTGTGCATCTTTTCCATCCGACTGTTCCTGAATTGTAACCTTTATCATAAACCAGTTAAAGTAAGTAAAGTGTTTTCCTGAGTTCTATGAGTTGTTCTAGCAAAGTATCAAACCTGAGGAAGGGGGCCTGGGAACCCTTGATTTATAACCAGTTAGTGGAAAAGCACAGGTGGCCCAGGATTTATGTCTGGCATCAATTTCTAATTAGAAATAGGGGTAGGCTTGTGCAGCTGAGCCCTTTAATTTGTGGGGTCTGATGCTAACTCCGCTAGGTAATCTCAGAAATTAATTGATTGTTGGACACCTGATTTCTGCTAGATAATTGGAGAACTGATTGGTATCTGAGAAAACACTGATAAAGTGTTGATGGATTTGGATTCTAATTATGCTAACATTTGTTCAGATCATAATGATCCTTGAAATTTTGCTAGACACTTTCAATTGCCTCTGTAGATTTAATCCTTATAGCCATCTATCTCTGACATATATTATAATTTTCATTATGGCATTGAGGATACTGAGCCTCAAAGAGTAAATAATATAAAGGGCAACCTATCACCACTCCAGGATATTATATATTGATTATAATATATTGATTATGTCCCAGTTGCTCTGTGTTTGTCTGCAATATATATCCTATATAATAAAAGAGAAACATGCAAATTAGCCATCCCTCTGCTATGCTCAAGCCACTTTCCCCTATATCATCTATCATCTGTATTTACTATCTATTGTGAGAATATGCTTGAATAGAGTAGCTGTAATAGACATAATAATTGTATACATTATGACAGGTTCAAAACAGTCTTAAACTGACCAAAATGTGTAAAGATTCAGAGCCAGGATACTGGGTAATGGCTCTTAATGCAGAGTCAGGAAGACTGATTCAGTCTTAGCTCCTTCACCTATGAGGTACTTAAAATTAAGCATCTTAGTTTTTTGAGCCTTGGTTTACTCGTCAATAAAACTGTAATAATATAACCTACAGGACATTTACCAGAATTAAATATCCTATCTAATAATAGAGAAACATGGTAATTAACCATAACTTAGCTACCCTTCCCATTGGCTAATCAGGGCGATATGCAAATAACTGCCAACCAAGATGGCGGCCGGCAGCCAGGCCCCTGAAGCAAACAGGAGGCATGCTTGCTCCAGTGATGGAAGAAGCCAATGTTCCCCACCTGCCGCTGCTGGGCTCTGAGCTGCTATCTAAGAAACATTGTTGCAAATATAGAAGGTAAAGAATCCCCAGAAACCTGCTTTCAGTCAGCTGGGATCTCAGAGCTGGAGTCGCAACAAAGTTTCAAATACAGAAGGTAAACAAAGCCCAGAAACCTGCTTTCAGCAGCCGAGGTCTCAGAGCTGGAGCTGAGCCTCAGAGTTAAAGCTGGCGCTCAGCTCCAGTGACAGGCATAGAAGGTAAATAAATCCCAGAATAA
>NW_005353349.1:600876-608222 GCF_000412655.1 Myotis brandtii
GAGAGGGCACAAGTGGGGCTGAGGGATATCCCCCCGCCAGTGAATAAATTTTTGTGCACTGGGCCTCTAGTATATTATAATTATATATTATAATATTTAATTATCCAATCTAATAAAAGACAAACATGCAAATTGACCATACCTTCACTACGCCTTAAGCCATGCCCACCAGCCAATCAGAGCGACTATATGAAAATTAACCCAACCAAGATGGCGGCCGGCAGCCAAGAAGCTGGAGCGAGGAGGAGACTTGGTTGCTCCAGTGATGGAGGAAGCCAAGCTTCCCTCCTGCCCGCCCTGGCCGGCTCTGACCTCCACTGAAGGCAACAAAGTTTCAATTATAATAGGTAAATATATCCCAGAAAAAAGAAAAAAAGAAAAAAAGGAGAGGCTGGGAGCTTATGTTGCCGGGGGGCTTGGCCAGCCTGAAAACGGCCCTCAGCCCCTCACCCAGACTGGAGAGGCACCCCAGTGGAGACCCCCACCCTAAAGGGGGTGTGGCCAGCCTGAAAACAGCCATAAGCCCCTCCCAGAATGGCCAAACCTCCATGGGGTGAGGGTCCCCACTGGGGGGGGGATGTGACCAGCCTGCAAACAGCCTTCAGCCCCTCACCCAGGCTGGCCAGGCACCCCAATGGGGACCCCCACCCTGATCCAGGACACCCTTCAGGGCAAACCAGCCAGCCCCCACCCATGCACCAGGTCTCTATCCTATATAATAAAAGGGTAATATGAAAACTGACCCTAACAGCAAAATGACTGTTAATGACTGGTCACTATGACACACACTGACCACCAGGGGACAGATGCTCAATGCAGGAGCTGCCCCCTGGTGGTCAGTGCGCTCCCACAAGGGGAGCTCTGCTCAGCCACAAGCCAGGCGGACAGCTTCCAGTACAGTGGTGGGAGCCTCTCCTGCCTCCTCAGCAGCACTAAGGATGTCCGACTGTAGCTCAGGCCTGCTCCCGGCTGACAAGTGGACATCCCCTGAGGGCTCCCACGCCGCCAGTGGGATGTCTGATTACCAGTTTAGGCCCAGTCCTCCAGGGAGCAGGCCTAAGCCAGCAGGTGGTCATTCCTCGAGGGGTCCCAGACTGTGAGAGGGCACAGGCCGGGCTGAGAGACACCCCCCCCGAGTGCACAAATTTTTGTGCACCAGGCCTCTAGTCTATATATATAAAAGGCTAATATTTTAAGTGTCCAACCATCTGACCGGTGGCTATGATGGGCACTGACCACCAGGGGGCAGATGCTCAATGCAGGAGCTTCAGTGAGGCATACTGCTCATTTAGAAACGGCACCACGAACCTGGCAGCAACAAAGCAACACTTGGCTTCCCCCAAGTGGGACACAGGCCCCACCACCACCCTGGAGTGACAGCCCGCCAAATTGCAGCTGATGCTACTGAGACCTCATGGTGCAAAATGTGGCCCACAGCCCAGCCCAGCCCAGAAACGGGTGGCTTTGGGCTCTGGGTAATGATGTCACATAGCAACGTCAGGCTTCTTCTCCCTAGCGACAGGCCATGTAACAATAAACAGCACCACGGACCTAGCACCCACAAAGCAACACTTGGCTTCCCCCAAGTGGGACACAGGCCCTGCCACCACACCGGAGCAACACAGCCCACAGCCCAGCCCAGCCCAGCCCAGCGCAGAAATGGTTGCTGTGGGCACCGGGTAATGACATCATGTAGCAACACCCGGCTTCTTCTTGCTAGCAACTAGCCTCCTTGCAGTTTCTTCAGCCCAGGAACACAACTTGCTTTATAGCCAGGTGGAAACATTGTACACTTTAACCAAATGTCTGTGAAGCATTTTCACATGCCTCATCTCATTTGATCCTCACAGATGTCCTGGAGGAGGTAGATAGGAGACTTGGTGGAACCCCATATTCTTTTCATTAGCTGGAAAATGAAGATTTAGAAAACTTAGAAACTTGACCCAACTGAAGAGAAGTAAGAAATGGTGGACCTTGAAAATGACTTCAGGTTTTCTCACTGTGCAGAATATAGTCAAACATTGCTGCAGTTAAATATTTTACCCTTTGTTCTCCCTGCATGATCTACAATAATAATCTGCTTCATGTTGATATTTACTGCTGTGTTGCTGACAATTACCTGAAAGGGAAGTTGGGGTGCTTCACTGAGCTGGAAAAAGTTTAGCTAAATCAGAAAGCAGGTCTAATTAAGCAAGTTTATCTATATATATAAAGCTCTCACTGGCACCAATCGCAATTGTGTGTTTTAATCTGTCATTGTCGATTGTGAATTTAGTTGACACTTCTATTATAGAGAAAGGGCAAATAGTGACATTAAAATATTTCCACTAATTAATTCCCTTTTAATGTGTATGAATTTGTGCACTAGGCCACTAGAATATAATGATATTATATATATATATATAGTTTGTAAGAATTAAACAAAGATAATGTAGATGAAGCATTTTATGTCACTATGGGGCACAAGAGGGCTCCTACTATTTTTCAGCTATAATTATATTATGATTACACTGGGAAAAATAATCCAGACCCCATTGCCAGTGCTGTCTCTACTTTCAGTCCACATTTTGAAGTTTTGAAGTTGCAATAAAAAAAACAACTTTGATAATGATGCCACTCTGCATTCATTCACCTGAAATTCATTAGGTACACTTAATCATTCATACATGAATGGACGGCTCCTCTATGAAATGGTGAAAAATCCTTTTTGATAAATTAAGGATTTTTACACAGAAGTCTGGAGATTATATCATTATGGAAGTTTTGACGATTTAATTATAATATTCCCAAAGTTGGTTGGGGTGGGGGAGGAATATCTTTGAAAATTAAAAACACTAAGCTTAGGATGAGAAAGAGCAAATCTCATGTCCTACAGTAGCTATCATTTTGTACAGTATATTACTTTAATTGAGGGATTATGGACCAAGTTCTTGACTTTTTCAGGCTGAGTGGACTTGTTTTAAAATGAAAGGGATAAATGGATAATTTCAAAGTTCTCTTCCCTTTTGACATTCAGTTTCTGGTTAAATTTTTTAATATTTTAAGATGTGGTTTAAATAAATTCATTGAAGACAAATATATAATGAGTTATTAAGGGACAGTAAGATACTTGGAAATTTCTCTAATGTTTCATTAGACATCACAGAGGAATCACCACAGGTCAGTAGTACCATTTACTCTGACCTGCTCCTGTTCACTTCATCATTTTTTTGTGGATCATTATGGCTTTCCAACACCTGTCTCATTTCCCCCTCTATGGTTGTACTTTATCCTTCTTTTTATTACTTCACCAACTTATTCTTTGGCTTTTGATCCCCATGATGTTTCAAATTTGCTCTTTGACTTTGCTGCTGTTGGCTGATGTAAATAAACAGTTCAACTGCTCAGCCTTGCCCAAGGCCATACAGAACTTCAGGAGTGCGGCCCTGAGAGTTTTGTTTGGCTATACTAGCAGAGTGGGCCCCAGCTAATAAGAGCAGTCTGATCTAATATGCTAATCTGTATGTTCTTTTTTTTTTTAAAAAAAAAAAAGATTTTTAAAGAGAGAGAAAGGGGGATGGAGAGGGAGAGAGAGAGAGAGAGAGAGAGAGATTTTAAAAAAAAGATTTTTAAAGAGAGAGAGAGAGAGAGAACACCTAAAACATTGATGTGAGAACAAAGCATTAATTGGCTGCCTCCTCCATGCCTCCTACCAGGGATCAAGCCTGCAACCCAGGCATGTGTTCTGACCAGGAATCTAACTGGCGACCTTTTGGTGTATGGGACGATGCCCAACCAATCGAGCCACACTGGGCACCAATCTGTATATTCTTAATTGTTAAGCAGAGATACAGAAACTTTGACCTTTTCAGTTTTAGCATTGCATTCTGTGTGATTTATTTCTACTTCCTGTATATCTGTGGGGAAATTAAAAGTAGAAGCAACACAAAATGTAAATCAAAAAAAAGAGGCGATAGATCAATAAATTTAAATTATGCTGGATTTGAGAACAGGACATATAGATCCCTTTTCTGAATATGTACAACTAATGAGGTTTATTCATTTACTTACTCATTCATGATAGTATTATAACAATAATGGGGACAGATTCTGGAATTTGACTGCTTAGGTTTGAATCTGATCTCTGCCACTTACCAGCAGGCTAAGTCAATGTACTCCTATGTGCCTCAGTTCCTTATCTACCAAAATGAGAACAACAATGGTAGCTACCTCAAAGGATTGATGAGGATTAATCAGTTAATGCATATTAAACCCTTTAAAATCATGTTTAGCATATAGCAAGTCCTACATATGTTAGCTACTTATTATTAATCAATAATTATTGATTTTAAATGTCTAACATAAGGGATCCTGTACATATTATTGGAGTCAAAGAATAGTTTGAAATAATATTTGAAATCCAATAGATATCAGAGCATATGAGAGATTTGATATTTATCCATAGGACGTATTCCTCCCATCCTCATCCTCATCATTAGGATGACTAAATTTATTGAGTGTTTTTGGCTGGTACTTTTGGATATCTTTTATGATTTTTCTTATTTAGCTTCAATCATACCAAACGGTGAACCATTTGCCAAAGGTCATATACATTGAAAATAGTAAAGCCATGATCAAACTCAGGTCACTTGATTCCAATGGTCTATGCCAGTGATTACGAACCTATGACACGTGTGTCAGAGGTGACACGCGAACTCATTTTTTTGGTTGATTTTTCTTTGTTAAATGGCATTTAAATATATAAAATAAATATCAAAAATATAAGTCTTTGTTTTACTATGGTTGCAAATATAAAAAAAAATTTCTATATGTGACATGGCACCAGAGTTAAGTTAGGGTTTCTCAAAATGCTACCACGCTGAGCTCAAAAGGTTCGCCATCACTGGTCTATGCCCATGATCGGCAAACTGCAGCTCGCGAGCCACATGCGGCTCTTTGGCCCCTTGAGTGTGGCTGGTCCACAAAATACCACGTGTGGGCATGCACGTCCAGTGCGATTGAAACTTCGTGGCCCATGCACAGAAGTCGGTATTTTGTGGAAGAGCCGGTATTTTGTGGAAGAGACACACTCAAGGGGCCAAAGAGCCACATGTGGCTCGCGAGCCACGGTTTGCCGAGCCGCAGTTTGCCCACCAATGGATGCTATCAATAACAGTAGATGTCTACATACTATATTGAGATGTGGCCTGCAGTATCTTTATTCAATACACACCCATTTTCTGAGAACATGCTAAATACTCAGTGGGCAGAAACAAACCAGACTGCTGCCATCATATAGCTCCTGCCATTAAGGAGGTCAGCATTCCATAGTGAAGGTACAAAAATGACAATGACAAAGCGTAGAGTGTGCTATATTGGTGATATTCATGGGGCAAGTTCAAGGATCAGCATCTCAATCCCAGGAAGGGTCCAAGAGACCTGTGAAAGACAGGTGCTTCAGCAGTGTCAAGGATGAAGAGGTAGCAGGTGTGGATGAAAGGGGCCACATGCTAACCTGACAAGCTCAGGGAAGGTCTGCAAGGCAGTCTTGCAAACTCTAAGACCTAAAGTAACCACAAGGATGGTCTGAAATTAAAACTTTAACTTAAAGCAGTTATGGTGGGTAGTCAGGTCCTAGGCCAGTATCTTCTCTGACAAGATCAATCTTTACCTTAACTGAGCCTATTTTGTTTTTGCATCTATGATAACATATCCTTGAAATGTCAGGGTAATTTATGATTTCCCTTTTTTTCCGGACCCCAACTAAATGCCCTGGGTCCCAGGACAGATACCATAGATTTCTTCATTGTTATCATTATAATGTTAATTGTTGACTGTTAATTACCCTGTACCCACCTAAGTAAAAGCAGGATGTGTCTATCATTTCACTTTTTATCCAATCCCAGAGGTTCCCTCCTACCCCCCATCCTTTGCTTTCTCCCGCCTCACTAATCTACCACCAATGGATTTCATGTAACTCACCTATGTCTCCTCTTTTGATTGTAATGTATAAAAATAGGTGAAAAACTGCCATTCTCTGGAACATTATTGAAATCTGTTGAGATTCTGTTTCCAGGCAATTGTTGACAGTTCGGCTCAAATAAACTCACAAAAATTCTTTACAGGTTTGAATGTTTTTACGTTAACATAGGTAAGTAGGTGAAGAGCAGGCATTTGAGGCACAAAAATAACACGTGTGAAAAGATCTGAAGCATGTGGGAAGATATGGAACTTTGTGGCTGGAGAAGATTAAATGAGGGTCTATGGCAGTGGTTCTCAACCTTCTGGCCCTTTAAGTACAGTTCCTCATGTTGTGACCCAACCATAAAATTATTTTCGTTGCTACTTCATAACTGTAATGTTGCTACTGTTATGAATCATAATGTAAATATCTGATATGCAGGATGGTCTTAGGCAACCCCTGTGAAAGGGTCGTTCGACCGCCAAAGGGGTCGCGACCCACAGGTTGAGAACCGCTGCCCTAGGAAAGGAAAACAGGGGCATGGCCAGGAAACCTCTGCCTGCTAATGTAAGGAAATTGGTGTCTAACAAGAAGGTTTGGGGATTCTTTGAAAGCACTTCACCAGAATGAAACAAGATCAAATTTGCTTGGCAAAGATTATTGAACAAAAAGTACTAAGAGTGTTTTTACCATGTCTTTAACTTAATGGTATGCTTTATTGAAATGTGTGTTTTAAGCTCCTCGTTTTTGTGGATTTACACTAATGAATTTCAGTAGGTGATATTATTAACATTAATTAATATTAATACCTACTATTCCCCTAAAGCCTACTTTAAATGTCATTATCTCCCATAACTTTTTTTAATCCTCTTCGAAGGATATTTTTCCATTGATTTTTAGAGAAAGTGGAAGAGAGAGGGAAAGACAAAGAGAAATATTGATGTGAGAGAAACACATCGATTGGTTGCCTCCTGCACAAGCCCCAACTAGGGCCCAGGCCTGGGAGGAGCCTGCAACCAAGGTAAGTGATCTTGACCGGAATCAAACCTGGGACCCTTTGGTCTGCAGGCCAATGCCTTATCCACTGAGCAATGTTAGCCTTCACAGTCTTGTCTCAGCATCACAACCCTGAACAAAATCAACAAACTTGGGAGCTTTAAACGGATAGCCTATGAACATTCTCTTCTCCCTGTGGTATACTGTATTGTCAGGGTAACTTGTGAATCCCCAATGCAACTTGGGTATCTCCATTTTTTTTCCTCACAGCTCTGGAGGCTGGGAAGCCCTAGATCAGGGGTCCTCAAACTTTTTAAACAGGGGGCCAGTTCATTGTCCCTCAGACCGTTGGAGGGCCGGACTATAGCTTTAAAAAAAAAAAATGAACAAATTCCTATGCACACTGCAC